>NC_057802.1:475433082-475440297 GCF_018294505.1 Triticum aestivum | reverse complement strand
GCGCTTGCGGCGGGGTTCGGCGGGCGGCGGGGTTCGGGTGGTGGTGAGGGGGTCCGGGGGGCGTATATAAAGGAGGGGGCTATCTTGGGGGAGGGGGCAAGGCGGCGCGGGAGAGTCCCGGCCGGACTCGGGGTCGGGCGGCAGCGCTGGCGCGGTCTCGTGGAGGGAGACGAGGTGCGGGGCGGTGGGCCGGCTCGGCTGGGCTTCGGCCCAGTCGGGCGCTGGAGATTCTTTTTTTTTTAATAATTTTGCCGAAACTTAAATAAATTCTAGAAAAATATAAAAATCTAAAAATACTAAAACAAATTTTCACCGTCTAAATAAAATATTTAGAACATGATGAACATTTTCTTGGCCCTAAAATGCAATTTGAAAAACGTGCAATTTTTCTAATGCAAATAAAATAGCAATAAAATCCGAATAAAATCAAATATTTGATTTTTAATATTTTTCCTCCAATATCTCAATTATTCTGGAGAAGTCATATTATCTCCTCTCATATATTTTAATATGAAATATTTTTGGAGAGAAAAATAATTAAAACCAATAATCCTCGTTTCAATATTTGATAAAGTTCAAATATGAAAACAATGAAATCCCTAACTCTCTCCGAGGGTCCTTGAGATGCTTAGGATTTCGAGGATCGCGAAACGAAACTCAACAAAATATGATATGCATGAATGATCTATGTATAACATTCCAAATTGAAAATTTGGGATGTTACAAACCTACCCCCCCTTAAGATGAATCTCGCCCTCGAGATTCGGGTTGGCTAGAAAATAGGTGTGGGTGTTCTTTGCAAAGATCATCCTCTCGTTCCTAGGTGGCTTCATCCTCGGTATGGTAGCTCCACTGAACTTTGCAAAACTAGATAACCTTGCTGCGGGTGACTCGGCTGGCAAATTCGAGAATCCTGACTGGCTTCTCCTCATAGGTCAGAGCATTGTCCAACTGAATCGCCTCCAAGGGTACTGTATCTCTTAACGGTATATCGGCCATCTCAGCATGACACTTCTTCAGCTGTGAAACATGAAACACATCATGAACTCCTGACAGTCCTTCAGGTAACTCCAACTTGTAGGCAACTTCTCCCATACGTTCCAAAACACGATACGGTACTACAAATCTCGGGGCTAACTTTCCCTTGACTCCAAAACGTTTCACTCCTTGCAAGGGTGACACTCACAGATATGCTCTGTCTCCAATTTCATAGGTTACCTCCTTGCGTTTCGAATCTGCATAACTCTTCTGCCTGGACTGAGCTACCTTCAGTCTATCTCGGATCAACTTAACTTTCTCTTCAGACTCCTTGATCAAGTCTGGTCCAAACAACTGTCGGTCTCCAACTTCATCCCACATCAACGGTGTTCTGCACCTTCGTCCATACAGGGCTTCAAACGGTGCCATCTTCAAACTGGCTTGGTAGCTATTGTTGTATGAGAACTCTGCGTAGGGAAAATTGTCATCCCAACTAGATCCATAACCCAGCACGCAAGCCCTCAACATGTCCTCCAGAATCTGGTTGACTCTCTCGGTCTGTCCATCCGTCTACGGGTGAAATGTTGTACTGAACTCCAATTTCGTTCCCAAAGTCTGGTGCAATTGATGCCAAAACTTTGAGGTAAACTGTGTTCCTCTATCTGATACTATGGTCCTCGGAACTCCATGCAGACATACGATCCTGGTCATGTATATCTTGGCCAACTTCGCACTTGTATAGGTTGTTTTCACTGGGATAAAGTGAGCCACTTTGGTCAAGAGATCAACTACTACCCATATAGAATCATATCCTGATTTGGTCCTGGGCAATCTAGTGATGAAATCCATGCCAAGTTTATCCCACTTCCATTCGGGTATCGGCATAGGTTGTAACAATCCTGCTGGCTTTTGATGTTCTGCCTTCACTCTCTGACATACATCACATACGGCTACATACTCGGCAATATCCTTCTTCATACCAGTCCACCAAAAACGTTCCTTCAAATCCAAATACATCTTGGTGTTTTTGGGGTGTATCGAGTATGGTGAGTCATGAGCCTCCTGAAGTATTAACTTCCTGATCTCTGTGTTATTGGGCACATAAACACGGTCCTCAAACCATAAGGTGTCATGCTCATCCTCACGAAAACCTTTGGCCTTTCCTTTTCTCATTCTTTCTTTTATCTCAGCAATCTCTTTGTCATCCTTCTGAGCTTCCCGAATCTTTCCTAACAATGTAGACTGAACTTCCATTGTTGCAACAAAACCTCTAGGAACAATCTCCAATCGAAGTTCCCTGAGATCCTCTGCTAACTCCTTTGGCAATCCCGTGGTCACTAGGGTGTTAGCATAACTCTTCCGACTCAAGGCGTCTGCTACGACATTGGCCTTGCCTGGATGATAGTGCAGCTTCATGTCATAATCCTTTATAAGCTCCAACCATCTCCTCTGCCTAAGGTTCAGCTCCTTCTGTGTGAAAATGTACTTCAAACTCTTATGATCCGTGTACACATCACAATGGTTTCCAATAAGGTAATGTCTCCAAGTCTTGAGCGCATGCACTACTGCTGCTAACTCCAAATCATGCGTGGCATAATTCAATTCGTGCGGTTTTAGTCGTCGTGAGGCATATGAAACAACTCTTCTGTCCTGCATAAGCACACTTCCAAGTCCTAGGCGAGAGGCATCGCAATACACTTGGAAATCCTTGCGTATATCCGGCAGAATCAGCACTGGGGCTGTAGTCAAACGTTTCTTTAACTCCTGAAAACTTGACTCACGTTCTTCCGTCCATTTAAATTTGGTATCCTTCTTCAATAACTCCGTCATTGGCTTTGCAATCTTGGAAAAAATCTCAATGAATCTCCGATAGTATCCTGCGAGTCCAAGAAAACTGTGGATCTCGCTAACTGAAGTGGGTGCCAACCATTCAGTGACTGACTGAACCTTGGTGGGGTCTACTGCTATACCTTCTCCTGATATAACATGTCCAAGGAATCTGACTTCCTTCAACCAAAACTCACATACAGAGGGGTCCTAAGGGTTTGGGTTGGTAGTTTAAACTTATCCACGAATCCCCTTGATATGTATGAATGCGATGCACCAGTATCAAAAAGAACAAGGGTGGTAAAAGACTTAACCAAAAACTTACCGATAACCGCGTCTGGCTGCTCTTCAACCTCCTCCACATTAACGTGGTTCACTTGTCCTTTGTTGAATGGATTGGGCTTCTTCCCAGCACTCCCATTGTCGTTTCCATTCTTCGCTTCAGGGCACTCCGTGGCATAGTGTCCAGTCTTCCCGCACTTAAAGCAAGTAATGTGACTTAGATCTCTCTTGGCGGGTGTGGCTGGATTGGAGCGGTTCTGATTGTTGCTTGTTCTGTTCCCAATCCCATTCTTAGAACCATTGTGGTTGTGCGAACTTCCTCCGGTGTGGTTATGACCTCCATGGTTATGAACAAGTCCTCCCGAGTTCGGGGTTAGACGAGGTTTCTGCTGAGCTCCTGAGTTATACCTCCCTTGCCCATACTTCCTCTTATGGCTCTCAATCTGCTGCTGCTTCCCTTCGATCATAAGAGCCTTATCTACCAACTCCTGGTAGTTGTTGAATGTTGCCACCATCAACTGCATGCTCATCTCATCATTCAGCCCTTCCATAAACTTCTCCTGCTTAGCGGCATCTGTGGCCACATCATCAGGGGCATAGCGAGATAACTTGCTAAACTCATCCACGTACTGAGCTACAGTGTGGTTCCCCTGGCGTAAGTTGTGAAACTCACGCTTCTTCATGCTCATAGCTCCAGTTGAGACATGGGTTGTGCGGAAAGCTTGCTGAAACTGATCCCAAGTGATGTTGGCTATGGGGAAAGTGGCCGTATAATTCTCCCACCATGAGGCTGCTGGTCCATCCAATTAATGTGCGGCAAAGCGCACCTTCTCAGCATCTGTGCAACCTGCGGTGGTCAACTCCCTTCCAATACGGCGTAGCCAATCATCAGCAACTATAGGCTCGGTGCTACTGGAAAACACCGGCGGCTGCAACCTCAAAAAGCGAGCTAAGTTGTCAACTGGAGGCGGGTTGTTGTTGTTGTTGCCTTGGTTCTGGACTAACAATTGCATCAAGGCATTATGCTGCAGGATCAACTGGGTAAGCTCTGGCGGGAAGGCAAATCCGGTGTCACGTCTGGGAGGCATCTGGTGGGTTTAGAGGGGAGAGATTAGAATAGAAAAGGGGTCTAGTGAGAAAGCACTATGCACATGAGACAAACACAATCATTTCATTCAATCAATCAATCAAGGCATACAAACGGTCTAGAACTATCGTTGAAAGTGCTCAACTACTACTATATATGTGGGGGAATACTACTAATTATTTGGTGGTCATCTAAAAATTTTGATTGGTAGAGGACTCCATAATGTCTGCTCCAGCTTCGTCTTCAAAGTCATCTTCACTGGGGTCGGAGTCGGTGTCGTCGATGATGATGTAGTTCTCCGGACAAGTGGAATCGTCGTCCTCTCCTCCTGGCGCGGGGTCTCCCATGAATACTCCGATCTTCTTTATCAGGTCGTCATTCTTCTCCAATAGTGTTGCAATTTCCTCCTCATATCCATCGCGTGTAGACTTAAGTTCTTCTTCTAGCTCGATGATCCTTGTCTTCTCCTTCTTCAAATCTATCATGTCTGCGCACATCTGATTCTCCTAGCGTCGAATGTGCTGGTTTAACTCCTGGATGAAAGCTGCAATGGATCTGTCCTTCTTGGTGCTGATCATCTCCCATTGCTCATCTCGGCGCCCACATATCTGGTAAATAGTGTCCTTGAGATCCTTGTTGTAGACTTCTCCAATGCGTCCCATGGTAATGTGGGCTGCCATGCTCTTGCCTAGACTCCAGGTGGGTGCTTCAAAAGAAAATTCTATGGGCTTAGTGGTTGGCGAGAACATCCTTCCTGGAACTTGAACTTGAATCATCCAGCGCTCCTCTTCTGGTAAAGTGGCATTGTAAGTCCCGGTGAAGCTTGGTATTCCGATGTTCAGGTACATAGTGACTTCCTTCAAGTGGCATCCAAAGGGTGTGTCTTCATCCGGTTGTGCAAACTTGTTCTTCGAATCCGCCATCCTAAAGAGTAGAAAATGGAGAGGAGTCAGAAATGAGTAGAGAAGAGTGACCTATGGCTTATCTTAGTGGTCGTGTCCTACACTTAGCGTGTGGTCTGATACCATCTTGTAGCGACCCGACCTCAAACGGTCAAGTCTCTGTGCTTCAGTGTCATCCCTGGATCGGTAATGCTGACACACACAGTACTCGAAGGATTTATAACAGAGTAGCAATCACACACTTATTACATTGAATGTCTCAGAAGAGAACTTATTACAATAAATATGGCTTAAGGCCATCTAATACGATACCAGTGGAAGGCTTGGAAGATAAAGTGAGTCCATCAACTCCAACGGCATAGCTGAGCTGCACGGCAATGACCTAACAAACCTTACTCCTCGTCTGAAAAGTCTGCAACATAATACGTTGCAGCCCGGAAATGGGTCAGCACATGGAATATGCTGGAAATATAACACAGTAGAGCAAGAACAGAATAATGCTATCACTACATGCATATTTGGCTGGTGGAAAGCTCTATGGTTATAGTTTTTGCGAAAAGCCAATTTTTCCCTACAACAAAGGAATAAGTTTTATTTTAACTATCATGGTAGTTGAAACATCATTGAGAAGGTTCCTCCAACTCAATCCCAATTAAAAGTAATTATCAACCCAACAATATTAATTTAGAGTGATGAGATACTTAGGATAATCCAAGTACTAGATACTCAAGATGTCCATAACCGGGGACACGGCTAACCATGATTAGATTGTACACTCTGCAGAGGTTTGCGCACTTTTCCCCACAATACTCGATCTCCTCCGTTGGATTTCTCGCACTACATGGTGTTTGAGAAACGGATGACCGAGACACAGTCTTTCAGAAACATTAACTCTTTACTTCGGGCAGACCATACCAACCTACATCCCTCTACCTGCTGATCCACCTCTTCAAGAGCTCATGCAACCTACTCAACTATGCTAGAGCCCATAATAGCTTGTGGCTGCACACGGAAGTTTCTAGCATGAAAATATCTCAGTTCCCTTTGAGCCTGGGTGGCGGACCTTAGGATTATCACACGGGTACTCCGGGATATCCTAGGACAACACTGGATTCTCCAGGTGCCCGACAAGCAATCCACCCAGATGTGTATTAAAGTTGCCACCTTAAGTTGAACCATTAATTAAATCATCTCACATCTGTCATGGATTCACTCACCCAAACCACGTCTACGAGCATAGCATATCAATATAAGCAATACGTAGAAGTAACTCCCAAGGGTTTGAATATAACAGGGCAATAGGTTCTACCTCATCAACTACTTCCCAATACCAACAAGTTAATCACATCCTAGACATGCAATGTTTGAGGATTGGAACTAATGCATAAAAACTGGGTATGAAAGGAGTATGATCAATGTGTTACTTGCCTTGCTGACGATCCGCAAAACCTAGGGACTCGTAGTAGCACGCTTCGCACTCCGGGAATTCTATCGCAAACAAACAATAGCATACATAAGCATTCAAGCAAAGATGCATGGGCAAAACTCAAATAAGAAGAATTGACCAGAAAGTTCAACTTAAAAACTCCGGTTTGCGAAAAGAATCAAATCAAAGGGAGCAACGAAACTCAAACTGCGAAAGAAACAAGATCCGTTTACTAATCTGAACTAAAGTCAAATTTTATAGTACCAAAATCTTGTTCAAGTTGATTAAACAGAGAGAGGGTTTCGAGACGAAGATCTAGGCGATTGAACCGCCTGATTCCGATAAACGAGCGAAAAGATAAACTGAAACGAAAATCGGATCAGAAATCATGATCGAAAATAATCGCGAAAAATCCGAGAAAAAGAAAAACTGACGAACAGGCTAACGAACGAACGTTCGCTGTCTGCGGCTAACGAGTGAACACCGTTCGTTTAAACGAACGTACGGACGAACGTCCGCTAAATAAACTAAACCGGAAAAAAAAACCGATCTATCCTAAAAAAATGAACCTAGGGTTTTCAAAAAAACCAGATCGGTTTTAAAATAAAACCGAACGGCGGCAACGGTGGCTTGTACCTCCGGCGAGGTCCGGCGAGGCGGGGCGGCTCCGGCGAGGTGGCTGCGGCGGCGGGGTGCGCGGGTGGCGGGGGGCG
>NC_057802.1:475415949-475432673 GCF_018294505.1 Triticum aestivum | reverse complement strand
TGCAGGGCGGCGACGGCAGCGGCGGCGCGGGCTAGGCGGCGGCGGGGTTCGGCGGGCGGCGGGGTTCGGGTGGTGGTGAGGGGGTCCGGGTGGCGTATATAAAGGAAGGGGGCTAGCTTGGGGGAGGGGGCAAGGCGGCGCGGGAGAGTCCCGGCCGGACTCGGGGTCGGGCGGCGGCGCTGGCGCGGTCTCCTAGAGGGAGACGAGGCGCGGGGCGGTGGGCCGGCTCGGCTGGGCTTCGGCCCAGTCGGGCGCTGGAAATTCTTTTTTTTAAATAATTTCGCCGAAACTTAAATAAATCCTAAAAAAATAAATAAAAATCTAAAAATACAAAAACAAATTTTCACCGTCTAAACAAAATACTTAGAACAGGATGAACATTTTCTTGGCCCTAAAATGCAATTTGAAAAATGTGCAATTTTTCTAATGCAAATAAAATAGCAATAAAATCCTCGTATTCTGGAGAAGTCATATTATCTCCTCTCTTATATTTTAATATGAAATATTTTTGGAGAGAAAAATAATTAAAACCAATAATCCTCGTTTCAATATTTGATAAAGTTCAAATATGAAAACAATGAAATCTCCAACTCTCTTCGAGGGTCCTTGAGTTGCTTAGGATTTCGAGGATCATGAAACGAAATGCAACAAAATATGATATGCATGAATGATCTATGTATAACATTCCAAATTGAAAATTTGGGATGTTACATTCGATCTTTACCACTCGACCATTTCGAGACTCCTCGTCATGTCCGTGATCTCATCCAGGACTTCGAACAAACTTTGGTCATCAAAACATATAACTCATAATAAAAATCGTCATCGAACGTTAAGCGTGCGGACCCTACGGGTTCGAGAACTATGTAGACATGACCGAGACATATCTCCGGTCAATAACCAATAGCGGAACCTGGATGCTCATATTGTTTCCTACATATGCTATGAAGATCTTTATCGGTCAACCCGCATAACAACATACATTGTTCCCTTTGTCATCGGTATGTTACTTGCCCGAGATTTGATCGTCGGTATCACTATACCTAGTTCAACCTCGTTACCTGCAAGTCTCTTTACTCGTTTCGTAATGCATCATCCCGTAACTGACTCATTAATCACATTGATTGCAAGGCTTATAGTGATGTGCATTACCGAGAGGGCCCAGAGATACCTCTCCGATACACGGAGTGACTAATCCTATTCTCGATCTATGCCAACTCAACAAACACCTTCGGAGACACCTGTAGAGCATCTTTATAATCACCCAGTTACGTTGTGACATTTGATAGCACATAAGGTGTTCCTCCGGTATCCGGGAGTTGCATAATCTCATAGTCAGAGGAACATGTACAAGTCATGAAGAAAGCAATAGCAATAAAACTAAACGATCATTATGCTAAGCTAACGGATGGGTCTTGTCCATCACATCATTCTCCTAATGATGTGATCCCGTTCATCAAATGACAACACATGTCTATGGTCAGGAAACATAACCATCTTTGATAAATAAGCTAGTCAAGTAGAGGCATACTAGGGACACTCTGTTTTGTCTATGTATTCACACATGTACTAAGTTTCTGGTTAATACAATTCTAGCATGAATAATAAACATTTATCATGATATAAGGAAATAAATAATAACTTTATTATTGCCTCTAGGGCATATTTTCTTAACTACGCACGACGCATCTTTCAGAGTCTTCGCATCTGGTCAGACGAGCGCAGGGCGGTGGCGCCGTGGTGGCATCAACGGATGTCCGGAATGGCAAGGATGATGCGGATCTCTCTCCTGAAGATGGGTAAGTGGTCTAATGATGATGATGGCTTCTAAAACATATGCATGCGGTGTGCGCTTTAAGTAGGCTGCACCGGCTGTTTGTCCCGATACGTTATGTGGATGGATCCGCGACGACACTGGTTTTAGATATGGGGAGTGAGAGCACTCCACATTATCGAGTTTGTAAGTGTGAGTGGTGGCTTCGGGTGGATTGATGTATGTTTTTATCAGACCTTTGTGGAATAATTAATAAAGATAGTTGCATGCATCGATTAATGCTGAGGCCGGGGGCTTAACCTCCTTTTTTTTAAATGAGCCACAATTAGGGATCGACAATGACACAATCAAAAGACATCGGACAACCAAGACAAAGCGACAACAACGGTGTGTTGTCGGACAGACCAAGGACAGAGCACAGTCAAGGCTTCGAACACCAATGTGCCGCCAAGGGTTGAAGGATGATCCTGTCAAGGCACCAACTCAGCTAGGGTGTTTGCTAGAAACCTATTTGTTTTTCAACGATTGTTCTTAAAAAAATTGATTAGCAAAATTAGAAACCAAAATAGCAAATTGGCGTTTCAGTTAACCAATGAATTCGGTATGGTTTTAGATGTATACCACATACCGAAAGATGGATACTTTGCTTTGTGCATGTGCCTTTCACCGCTCACACCCTACCTCTTATATGTCGGAGGTGCTGCCGAAAATCCATCTCTGCACCGGGTGTAGATGAGTCTGGGCACCGAAACACCCTACTCGTGCTGTCGAAAGTCCATCCCTGCACCCGAGCTCATCAGCACCCGCACTGACGAAAAAAATCAAAACAAATACTAGAAAATTTCAAAAAAAAATCCAATTTTTTTGTGTGGTAGACAATTTGTTGCGTGAGACCCGCTTTAAATTTCAAGTCATTTGGATATATGCGCAGCTCTCAGCAAAAAAGACAAATTGAGGGTCTATAAAAATGTTTCCTGTTTATGTACCGTTTTGATCTGATTTGTTTTTTTGCTGAGAGCTGCTCAGATGTTCATATGACTTGAAATTTGGAGCGGGTCTCCTGCATCAAATTTTCTACCACACAAAAAAATTGGAATTTTTTAAATTTGTTTTGAAGTTTTTACGAAATTTTTTCTAACCGGGTGCAGATGAGCCTGGGCACCGAAACGCCCTACTCAGGTGTTGCCTCCTTCTTAGACAGGCCAAGTGGGACTAAACAATCACGATCTTATTTTCCTTCTGTTGTCGGCCTACCGCACTTCACCAAGAAGCCCATGGAGTCACGTCCCTTTGGTCAGCTTGCTTGCCGAATCCTATTCGGCGCCTTAAGCGCCAAATACAGGCCATTTGGTACAGGGCGCACACCCCCTGTACACTTGGGTTTTATAGTGGGCCGGCCCATCTTTCTTTCCTGTTTATTAAAAATCCCCCAAAAAAAGGTGTGCCAGCCGCAACTCAAACCACGCCCGTTCGTTCAGGTAGCCATCACACCAACCAGTTGGACCAGATGACCACATGTGCTACAGTCGTTCTTTTTATTTTCTTTATATAAACGCAGAAAAGGCAGTTGTTTTCCCTGTTTCCTTTTCTTTTTTTTCTATCTTTGTTTCTTTTCTCTTTCTTAAAATGAGTGAAATTTTTTTAAGGCGACCAATTTTTCGCAAAATCGGTGAATTTTTTTCAAGTTCGATGAACTTTTCTCAAATTTGATGAACTTTTCTCAAATGTGATGAACTTTAAAAAAAATCGATGAACCTTTTTCAAATTGATGAATTTTTTTTCAAATTTGATGAACTTCTTTCAATCTCGATGAACTTTTTGTCAAATTCGATGAACTTTTTTTGAAAATCGGTGAACTTTTTTCAAAGTTGATGAACTTTTTTTGAAAATCGATGAACTTTTTCAGTTTTATGAAACTTTGAATCTGTGAACGTTTTTGAATACATGAACTTTTTTTACTAATTCGTGATTTTTTTTAAATATGTGGACATTCAAATTTTGTTCATATTTCTTTTCAAAAGAAATCTCATTTTTCTAAAAAGCGCGTCTAAAGTTAGTTCTTAGAGGTTTCGTGTTGCAATTTGTCAACAAGAGCTTAATAGGTCTATTGGTTGGCCACCAAGCTTTTGAGCTAACTGGCGGCGCAGGATCAAATCCTATCAAGATTGAGATTCTCGGGTAGTTTTCCTGCGCATTTGGCGCATAAGGCGCTGGGAAGGAGCTCTCAGCTTGCTTTGGGTCTTGCACGCATATGGTCATTTATGTGTTGTGGGCCTTGCATATATGCCAGGGCTATATCTCGCTTGTTGCAAGATATATCCAGGAGGCTGCGGCTATGGGTCGGCGCCTTGCTGTAGATGTGTTTTCCACTGTTTGTTGGTTTATTCGGTTTTTTTTTCATTTTTTCTTTGTTTTTCTTCTGTTTCTTTTGTTGCTTTCCGGTTTTGATTGGTCTTTTCTTTTCTTTTCGTCTTCTTTTGGGTTTCTTTTGGTGGTTTTTTTCTTTGATTTCCTTTGTTTTTCTCTATTTTTATTTTTTGTGCACATACACGTTATATATTTTTTTATACATCTAAAACATTTTACACGTTTAACATTTTTCAAATATATTCTTAATTTTTTACAAAAACATGCTATTTATATATTTTTTCAAATAATTGTTAAACACTTTCCAAATACATGTTGGAACAGTATTTGAACTCTAAAAACCATTTTCTTAACTATGTAAACAATTTTCTACACCGTACAACCTTTTTTTTTAATGTCACAAACACATTTTTGAAACTTGTGAACATTTTTTAAACCCGATAGGCGCATGAGATCAAGGGGGATGAGCCCCACGGCCAGATCTGCATGGATATGCAGGTCAGCCGAGCCTAAGGATTCCCGCCGGTGGCAAGCCCAACGCCCGCCACCACCACGAGTAGCCCATTGGATCAACACCACCACTATCGGAGCTTGTCGCAGCACCTCTGCAGGAACGCGCCGCCGGTGGGCTAGCCGAAGGCAAAATAGGAGGGGTTAGAGGAGAAGAAGCCTGCCACCACTGGCATCGTGCAGGACTTCGCTTGGTGGTGGTGAGGGAAGGAGGGGATCTGGAGGGACCAACGTCCGGAAGTGGCTGGGGTCGCCGCCCGAGTCGCTCTAGACGAGTGATGTAGGTGCTTCTTTGTTTTCAGGGATCAAACTATTTTGAACAGATGATTATATGGATGCATAATTATTATTTTTGGGACAAAAGCAACAGTAAGGGACCTACATGGATTTTTATTTTCAATGACAGGGAAGACAGGTTGATGAGTGTGGCGGCGTGCTTCGGCGGGAAAAAGGGCGTGTTCCGTCGAGAGAAAGGGCTAGCAATGGTGCGCGCGGATGGAAAATGGGTGTGGGCAGGTGAGACACGTTTTTTTGGAACGAAGACACTAGAAGCGTCCGCCTTTAAATTAATAAAGCCACCAGGCAGCATCCACAAAGGTTTTAAACCTTTCAAACCAAGAGTTCGAAATAACATAACATCAAATACAAGGGATCAAGGGCCTTGAAGATAAATCTCTACTTGGCACAAGTCCTTCTCCCAGCGAAACCTAAGACTCCAAAGACTCCAAAAGGTGTGATCAGCTACGGAGGTTGACGAGCGATAGTCAAGGTACTGCTGATCTTCTCCATGATTTCCTTCATCCTCTCAGCATCGTGTTGCTTCCCTAACGGTGTCCACATCTGTAGAAAGAGATGACATTTAAAGATAACATCAGCGGGGTGAGCAGGGAACTTCTGTTCGATTGTAACATTGTTTCGTATCGTCCAGATAGACCATAGAAGCGCCCCTACACATCGCCACACTATCCGAGCGCTAGTTCCCTTTTGGGTATGCAGAATATGAAGCATATCCACGCCCGACGCGGGGTTCCAGTTCTGGTGGAGCGCTTCCCTAACCGCACTCCATGCGAACCTAGCTAACGCGCATTGGAAAAAGACGTGGTTCGCGTCCTCCTGATTACCACACACTATGCATGTACCATTGGAAGGACCATTATGCTTGGCCACGTTATTACCACACACTCGCGCTCCTGGTGAGACACGTGGGGCGTGTTTGGTTGCCCGCATCGAGCCCAACCAGGCCCGCGCGGTGCAGCATCTTTTCGGACATCGGTTGTTTGGTTCCTCGCATACACTGTTGAGTCCGCATAGCACGGTTCTTAAAGCACCCCTGGGCCTAGCCCGTTGGGAACGGCCGAATCGGCAGTTTCCCGAGAGCCAGGCCCGAGCGATGCTTCAAGGCGCACGTGGGTGGCTCTCTGGAGACGTGTGTCTCGAGTTAATCCCTCTCTCTCCCTAATCCTCATTCCTCTCGTGCCCTTCCTCCTCTCACCCACGGCGCACCGGCCAGGGCACGGAGCTTGGTGCGGCCACGGCAGCGAGCCGGGCGCCGGCGCGGAAGCGCAAGCCGGTGTGGGGCGGCCACGGTAGCAAGCGGGCATGGTGTGATACGTCTCCGTCGTATCTATAATTTTTGATTGTTCCATTCCAATATTATACAACTTTCATATACTTTTGGCAACGTTTTATACTATTTTTGGGACTAACATATTGATCCAGTGCCCAGTGCCAGTTCCTGTTTGTTGCATGTTTTTGTTTCGCAGAAAATCCATATCAAACGGGGTCCAAACCGGATAAAAACTGACGAAGATTTTTTTTGGAATATATGTGATTTTTGGGAAGAAGAATCAATGCGATACGATGCCCGAGGGAGCCACGAGGCAGGGGGCGCGCTCCAGGGGGTCAGGCGCGCCCTGGGACCTCGTGGCCACCCCGTAAGGCGGTTGGTGCCCTTCTTTCGCCGCAAGAAAGCTAATATCCGGATAGAGATTGTGTCCAAAATTCAGCCCAATCGGAGTTACGGATCTTCAGTTATAAAAGAAATGGTGAAAGGCCAGATCTGGGAACACAGAAACAGAGAGAGACAGAGAGACAGATCCAATATCGGAGGGGCTCTCGCCCCTCCCATGCCATGGAGACCAAGGACCAGAGGGGAAACCCTTCTCCCATCTAGGGAGAAGGTCAAGGAAGAAGAAGAAGGGGGGCTCTCTCCCCCTCTCTTCCGGTGGCGCTAGAACGCCGCCGGGGCCATCATCATCACCGCAATCTACACCAACAACTTCACCGCTCTCATCACCAATTCTTTCCCCCTCTATGCAGCGGTGTAACCCCTCTTTTACCCGCTGTAATCTCTACTTAAACATGGTGCTCAACGCTATATATTATTTTCCGATGATGTATGGCTATCCTATGATGTTTGAGTAGATCCGTTTTGTCCTATGGGTTAATTGATGATCATGATTGGTTTGAGTTGCATGTTTTATTATTGGTTCTGTCATATGGTGCTCTCCGTGTCGCGCAAGCATGAGGGATCCCCGCTGTAGGGTGTTGCAATACGTTCATGATTCGCTTATAGTGGGTTGCTTGAGTGACAGAAGCATAAACCCGAGTAAGGGGGTTGTTGCGTATGGGATAAAGGGGACTTGATGCTTTAATGCTATGGTTGGGTTTTACCTTAATGATCTTTAGTAGTTGCGGATGCTTGCTGGAGTTCCAAACATAAGTGCATATGATCCAAGAAGAGAAAGTATGTTAGCTTATGCCTCTCCCTCAAATAAAATTGCAATAATGATTACCGGTCTAGTTATCGATTGCCTAGGGACAAATAACTTTCTTGTGTGACAAAAAGCTCTCTACTAAAACTAACTTAGTTATTTCTTTCTCTAAACAGCCCCTAGTTTTTATTTACGCGCTCTTTATTATCTTGCAAACCTATCCAACAACACCTACAAAGTACTTCTAGTTTCATACTTGTTCTAGGTAAAGTGAACGTTAAGCGTGCGTAGAGTTGTATCGGTGGTCGATAGAACTTGAGGGAATATTTGTTCTACCTTTAGTTCCTCGTTGGGTTCTTATCGAAAGAGGCTACAATTGATCCCATATACTTGTGGGTTATCAAGACCTTTTTCTGGCGCCGTTGCCGGGGAGTCATAGCGTGGGGTGAATATTCTCGTGTGTGCTTGTTTGCTTTATCACTAAGTAGTTTTTATTTGTTGTTCTAAGTTGTTCTCTATCTTTAGTTATGGATATGCAACACGAAATACCAAAAAAATTTGTACTTGCTACTCATGGAGATGGGGAACCTCCTAAAACCCTCGATGCTCATTATGTGAAAGATATTATGTACTACTTTGATAATCCTAAGAAAACCCCATTCAACTTAGTAATGGGAGACACGTTGGATCAACGTGAATACTCTAGGGATTATCGCTTGACTCAAAAAGGGAAACTATTATGGGATCAAATTCATATGTTGCATTGGTATCCTCGGGAACTATGCTTGAGATATGATTATACTTGTTGCTCTAGGATGAAGGCTCCACACCTTCCCTTTTCATGCAAATTTAATGATAATAAAACCTTGGCTTCTTATGCTAATGGTATATATGATTACTATGATGTGGAACAACTAGAAGAATTCGTTGCTTTTATGGGTGCTTATGAAATTGAATCTTTGTTTAAAGAGTGTGAAAATCTTGATGATGCTGTTTACAGACCTGAAATTTTTGCTATACTTAAATATTGCTATGAGAATTATGAATTCAATTCTGATATTGATGATTTTATTGAGAGAGTCTCCGCTGTCCAAGAAGAGATTAATATTTTGCAGGAGTCTATGGAAGAAGAAATTGATGAAACTGCGAGCTCATTGGATGAAAAAGATGACGAGGAGAGCGAAGAACAAAAGGAGGAAGAGCGGATTAGCTACCCGTGCCCACCTTCTAATGAGAGTAACTCTTCAACTCATACATTGTTTAATTTCCCTTCGTGCTTACCGAAGGATGATTGCTATGATGACTGTTATGATCCCGTTGATTCTTTTGAAATATCCATTTTTGATGATGCTTCCTATGCTTGTGGCCAAGATGCCAATATGAATTATGCTTATGGAGATGAACTTGCTATAGTTCCTTATGTTAAACATGAAATTGTTGTTATTGCACCCACGCATGATAGTCCTATTATCTATTTGAATTCTCCCGACTACACTATATCGGAGAAGTTTGCCCTTATTAAGGATTATATTGATGGGTTGCCTTTTACCGTTGCACAGGATGATTTTGATGAATATAATATGCATGTGCTTGCTGCTCCTACTTGCAATTATTATGAGGGAGGAACTACATCTCTGCCTCTTTATGTTTCCAACACGAAAAAATTGCAAGAAACTGTTTATATTATGCATTGGCCTTTACTATGTGTGCATGAATTGTTCTTTTATGACATGCCGATGCATAGGAAGAGAGTTAGACTTCGTTATTGCTTGATATATGTTGCTTTGTGTTCACTTCTAAATGCTAAATCATTGTGGATTCAAATTGGCTTTGATATACCTTGGGATCCGGGTGGATTCACTACTTGAGCACTATATGCCTAGCTTAATGGCTTTAAAGAAAGCGCTGCCAGGGAGACAACCCGGAAGTTTTAGAGAGTTATTTATGTTGAGTGCTTTTATATAGTTTAAAAACAAAAAAATAAAGAGGGGAACCTAAAACTTTTTCAAAAAGGAAAGTGAAAGTGAGAAAGACGAGCATTGTTAAAGTGGGAGCTAGCCTTGAACTTTGTTCATGCTCACGGAAACTTTGTGAATCTTGATTACAGCAACTTTTCAACAAAAATAATTATTCCCTTGTACAATTCCATTGTATAATAAAAATAATGTGCCAAGGTTTGCCTTTAGGATGTTTTCAATGCTTGTTGGTTTTTGCGGTGCAGGACAGAAACTTTGGCTGTAGTGCGCGATTTTACATTTTTACTGAACGTCAAATGGTTCTAAAACTTTTTGCACTGTCTTTATATACAAATTGTTTATTTTTCCTAATTTTGGCAGAATTTGTGGAGTACCAGAAGTATGGTGAATGTTCAGATTACTACAGACTGTCCTGTTTAAGACAGATTCTGTTTTTGATGCATAGTTTGCTTGTTTTGATGAAACTATCGATTTATATCAGTGGATTAAGCCATGGAAAAGTTATATTATAGTAGCTACAATGCAAAAACAAAATATGAATTGGTTTGCAACAATACTTAGAGTAGTGATTTGCTTTATTATACTAACGGATCTTACCGAGTTTTCTGTTAAATTTTGTGTGGATGAAGTGTTCGATGATCGAGGAGGTCTCGATGTGAGGAGAAGGAGGAGAGGCAAGAGCTCAAGTTTGGGGATGCCCAAGGCACCCCAAGTAAATATCCAAGGATACTCAAGCGTCTAAGCTTGGGGATGGCCCGGAAGGCATCCCATCTTTCTTCAACAAATATCGGTATGTTTTCGGATTCGTTTCGTTCATGCGATATGTGCAAATCTTGGAGCGTCTTTTGCATTTAGTTTTCACTTTTCTTTGATGCACCATGCTGGTATGAGATAGTCCATGGTTGATTTATAGAATGATCTTTGCACTTCACTTATATCTTTTGAGTATGGCTTTATAGAATGCTTCATGTGCTTCACTTATATCATTTGAAGTATGGATTGCCTGTTTCTCTTCACATAGAAAACCGCCATTTGTAGAATGCTCTTTTGCTTCACTTATATTTGTTAGAGCGTGGGCATATCTTTTGTAGAAAGAATTAAACTCTCTTGCTTCACTTATATCTATTTAGAGAGTTGACAGGAACTGGTCATTCACATGGTTAGTCATAAAATCCTACATAAAACTTGTAGATCACTGAATATGATATGTTTGATTCCTTGCAATAGTTTTGCGATATAAAGATGGTGATATTAGAGTCATGCTAGTGGGTAGTTGTGGATTGTAGAAATACTTGCGTTGAAGTTTGTGATTCCCGTAGCATGCACGTATGGTGAACCGTTATGTAACGAAGTTGGAGCATGAGGTATTTATTGATTGTCTTCCTTATGAGTGGCGGTCGGGGACGAGCGATGGTCTTTTCCTACCAATCTATCCCCCTAGGAGCATGCGCGTAGTACTTTGTTTCGATGACTAATAGATTTTTGCAATAAGTATGTGAGTTCTTTATGACTAATGTTGAGTCCATGGATTATACGCACTCTCACCCTTCCATCATTGCTAGCCTCTTCGGTACCGTGCATTGCCCTTTCTCACCTCGAGAGTTGGTGCAAACTTTGCCGGTGCATCCAAACCCCGTGATATGATACGCTCTATCACACATAAGCCTCCTTATATCTTCCTCAACATCCACCATACCTACCTATCATGACATTTCCACAGCCATTCCGAGATATATTGCCATGCAACTTTCATCATCATCATATACATGACTTGAACATTTATTGTCATATTGCTTTGCATGATCATAAGATAGCTAGCATGATGTTTTCATGGCTTGTCCGTTTTTTGATGTCATGGCTACGCTAGATCATTGCACATCCTGGTACACCGCCGGAGGCATTTATATAGAGTCATATCTTTGTTCTAGTATCGAGTTGTAATATTGAGTTGTAAGTAAATAAAAGTGTGATGATCATCATTATTAGAGCATTGCCCCAAGAAAAAAGAGAGGCCAAATAAGCCTAAATAAAAAAAAGGGGGCCAAAGAAGCCCGCCAAAAAAAAGATTAAAAAAGGGGCAATGTTACTATCCTTTTACCACACTTGTGCTTCAGAGTAGCACCATGTTCTTCATATAGAGAGTCTCTTGAGTTATCACTTTCATATACTAGTGGGAATTTTCATTATAGAACTTGGCTTGTATATTCCGATGATGGGCTTCCTCAAATGCCCGAGGTCTTCATGAGCAAGCAAGTTGGATGCACCCCCACTTAGTTTTCAGTTTGAGCTTTCATATACTTATAGCTCTAGTGCATCTGTTGTATGGCAATCCCTACTCCTTGCATTGACATCAATTGATGGGCATCTCCATAGCCCGTTGATTAGCCGCGTCAATGTGAGACTTTCTCCTTTTTGTCTTCTCCACACAACCCCCATTATCATATTCTATTCCACCCATAGTGCTATGTCCATGGCTCACGCTCATGTATTGCGTGAAAGTTGAAAAGGTTTGAGAACGTCAAAAGTACGAAACAATTGCTTGGCTTGTCATCGGGGTTGTGCATGATGTGAATATTTTGTGCCGTGAAGATGGAGCATAGCCAGACTATATGATTTTGTAGGGATAACTTTCTTTGGCCATGTTATTTTGAAAAGACATGATTGCTTTATTAGTATACTTGAAGTATTATTGTCTTAATGTCAAATGATAGACTATTGCTTTGAATCACTCGTATCTTAATATTCATGTCATGATTAGATTACATGATCAAGATTATGCTAGGTAGCATTCCACATCAAAAAATTATCTTTTTATCATTTACCTACTCGAGGACGAGCAGGAATTAAGCTTGGGATGCTGATACGTCTCCGTCGTATCTATAATTTTCGATTGTTCCATGCCAATATTATACAACTTTCATATATTTTTGGCAACTTTTACTATTTTTGGGACTAACATATCGATCCAGTGCCCAGTGCCAGTTCCTGTTTGTTGCATGTTTTTTGTTTCGCAAAAAATCCATGTCAAACAGAGTCCAAACGGGATAAAAACTGACGGAGATTTTTTTTGGAATATATGTGATTTTTGGGAAGAAGAATCAACGCGATACGATGCCCGAGGGGGGCACGAGGCAGGGGGCGCGCCCCAGGGGGTCAGGCGCGCCCTGGGCCCTCGTGGCCACCCCGTAAGGCGGTTGGTGCCCTACTTTCGCCGCAAGAAAGCTAGTATCCGGATAGAGATCGTGTCCAAAATTCAGCCCAATCGGAGTTACGGATCTCCGGTTATAAAAGAAACGGTGAAAGGCCAGATCTGGGAACGCAGAAACAGAGAGAGACAAAGAGACAGATCCAATCTCGGAGGGGCTCTCGCCCCTCCAATGCCATGGAGACCAAGGACCAGAGGGGAAACCCTTCTCCCATCTAGGGAGAAGGTCAAGGAAGAAGAAGAAGGGGGGATCTCTCCCCCTCTCTTCCGGCGGCGCCGGAACGCCGCCGGGGCCATCATCATCACCGCAATCTACACCAACAACTTCAGCGCCTTCATCACCAACTCCTCCCCCCTCTATGCAGCGGTGTAACCCCTCTTTTACCCGCTGTAATCTCTACTTAAACATGGTGCTCAACGCTATATATTATTTCCCAATGATGTATGGCTATCCTATAATATTTGAGTAGATCCGTTTTGTCCTATGGGTTAATTCTTGATCGTGATTGGTTTGAGTTGCATGTTTTATTATTGGTGATGTCCTATGGTGCTCTCCGTGTCACGCAAGTGTGAGGGATTCCCGCTGTAGGGTGTTGCAATACGTTCATGATTCGCTTATAGTGGGTTGCTTGAGTGACAGAAGTATAAACCCGAGTAAGGGGGTTGCTGCGTATGGGATAAAGGGGACTTGATGCTTTAATGCTATGGTTGGGTTTTACCATAATGATCTTTAGTAATTGCGGATGTTTGCTAGAGTTCCAATCATAAGTGCATATTATCCAAGAAGAGAAAGTATGTTAGCTTATGCCTTTCCCTCAAATAAAATTACAATAATGATTACCGGTCTGGTTATTGATTGCCTAGGGACAAATAACTTTCTTTCTTGTGTGACAAAAAGCTCTCTAATAAAACTAACTTAGTTATTTCTTTATCTAAACGGCCCCTAGCTTTTATTTACGCGCTCTTTATTATCTTGCAAACCTACCCAACAACACCTAGAAAGTACTTCTAGTTTCATATTTGTTCTAGGTAAAGCGAACGTTAAGCGTGCATAGAGTTGTATCGGTGGTCGATAAAATTTAAGGTAATATTTGTTCTACCTTTAGCTCCTCGTTGGGTTCGACACTCTTACTTATCGAAAGAGGTTACAATTGATCCCCTATACTTATGGCTTATCACGATGCGGTCACGACAGTGAGCGGGCGCGGCGCGACCACAGCAGGGAGCCGGGCGAGGCCACGGCCAGGGCAGGGAGTTGGCGCGGCCACGGCAACGAGCCGGGCGCGGCGCGGCGGAGTCGGAGGCTCGGGCCGGTGCGGCGCGGGCGCGCGGCCACGACCAGAGCATGGAGTTTGGCGCGGCCACGACAGGGAGCGGGCACGGTGTGACCACGATAGCGAACTGGACGGGGCGTGGCTACGGCAGGAACCTGTTCGCGGAGCGTCCAAGAGCAGGGCAGCGGCGGGCCGGCGGCTTGGCGCGAGCTGGGGCGGTGGTGAGGCGGCTATGCGGCACTGGCGAGCTCGCCGACCGCAGCTTGAGGCTCCTGCCCGTGTGTGTACGAGTACCTGGGCGACCTATTCGATGGCCAGTACAAGCCTACAAGACGTCACCGGCGTCGGGCGAGCTTGTACTTCTGAATTTTACACGATGTGAGGCTTCTTACTGAATTTTACTACTACTAGCTGAATTCTATCACGCTCAGCTTCAGTCCCATCTCAATGATGATGTACTTCATGCCGACCATCACGCTCAGCTTCGAGGGCAGGGCGAGCCTGGAGCTCGGGATCGAGCAGATGATGTACTTCAATGACCCCCACAACAACTTCTCCGTGGCGTGCCTGCTTGCGGTGTGCGCGAGCTCGGGCGGCGGCGGCGACGCACGGTGTCTAGGGGAGGAAGGGGCGGCCCCGCCGGGCTCCGGCGCCGTCCCACCAGATCTTCGTGACCTGCCAAGGCGACCTAGACATGTCGTTCTGGAGCCGACCAATTCGACGGCGCGCTCAACATGTTTGGAAAAATGAGGCCGTCGGCGTCGAGCCAAACCTGGTCGCTATTAAGGGTAGCTGTTAACTTCTAATCATATGCATGCATGCAACCAAACACCGGATGAAAATTGCTTGACAATGACAAGACAACATATGCAAGCAACCAAACTACTTGCCAATGCTGGTTTTTACCTTGTTTTTTCATAGTCTCGCCCTGCTCAGCCTGGCTCGTCTTTTCCCTCTCAGCCAGGCCCCGGAGAGAAAAGCAACCAAATGCGCCCGTGGTAGCGACCATTAATGGGGCTCTTCTATGTGAAAACAAGGCTACACCGTTGACAGGAGTTGAAGCGGGAGTTCCATTGACATGAGCTGAAGCGGGAGTTGTACACACGACTACGCATTGGCAGGAGGAGTGAAAGCAAGAGGAAGAAAACGAGTGAAGTTTTCCTACCATGCACGCAGTTGGATTGGAGTTTTCGAGGCTCCAAATATGAAGGTTGTGATATTGTATTATTTAGAGCACAATGTAGAAAAATGAAGGCCGAGTCTTGTTGACGACACTGCTAGACCCATTTTTTGGGTCTCAAACGCCATACGACCTATTATTAAGACGATTCGATCAATATGTCGCATCGGCCTGCAACCTTGACATATTGTGTTGCATGAAGAATGGAGATGGTGAATCAGAATTACGAAGAGAAATACAAATCTACGATTTTTCAGATGATATACTGTATGATGATGATAATTATTTCTCTGTATTATAATATAAGAGCATTTTTTAAATTAGTGTAGTGTGAAAACGCTTTTATATTATGGCACGCAGGGAGTAGTGTTCTGTTTAGGTGACGGCAAATAAATATGATGATGATGATTGAGAAATATTATTGACAGTAGCGAAGCGACAGCCGTTTTGAGACCGGCCGATTCTACGTAAGTCTTATCTACACACTAGAGTGGAACAAGATTGTCGCCGGTTTTGTCAATGAAAATTACCAACGCAAGCTAGTTGGCCAACCAATAAATCTCGGTTTGGTTGGAAACCCTGAAAAGTGTTGCTCCTGCATCGTGTCCTGGCTACGACTGCCTACATTTACAATGTAGCAGAAATTCAGAATTTCCTCGATTTGTGTATTCACGACGAGCGGACGAGGGGTAGACTGACGATTTCTGTTTCGATTACATTGCGTGGTGCAGTGTGTAGCTACCAGCTCCTGCCCACTGTTGGCTTGGTACGCAGTGGCGTAAGCCATTCCATGTCTTCCATTATTTAAAGGGTATCTTCGATAACCTAACACAAATCATCAAAACGCCCGTAACACAAATCATCAAATCGATAACCTAGCACCCAGGACATTTTATAGAATAAGCCCACCCGAATGAGATCACGGAAATTCGCTCCTGACGGGAGTTGAACCCCGGTCTATAAGGAAGCGCCACTATGCCCTTGCCAGTGGGCTACAACACAGTCCTCTCCCAACACGAATTATCAAATTGAATCGGATCGGTCCGGACTTTCAAAATCCCACGGACCGACCTTTAATCGGAGGAGATCCGGAAGAGTCTGGCGTAAAACTCTATTCGGCTGTCTAGGTCCCTCGCGCATTGACACGGAACGTCATTGGACGTTTGCCTACCATCATTCACGTTGGCGCGCCTCCTGAGCCTACTCTGACTGCCTGCATTCAACCTTTGCCGTTTCGGGCAAATTTGATATTTTTGACCTCTGAACGAAATCATTTCACAAAATAAACTATGCCTAAAAGAATTTCACTCAGCTGATCTTTTTGAGTGGCGCCCGACACGAAGGCGCCACACTACACTGTGCAACGCCTGACTGACAAGCGCTACACGCCTGGCCAGCGTCGCACCCCGAACTGCCAAAAATTACTAAGTCAGTGTGCAACGCCTGAGAGCTAGGCGCCACACTATACAGTGTAGCGCCTAGCTCCTAAGCGTTGCACTAGTGGTTGCACTACAAAATGAAGCAACCACTAGTGCAACGCCTAGTGCAACCACTAGTGCAACGCCTAGGAGCTACGCGCCACACTGTATAGTGTGGCGCCTAACTCTTAGGCGCTGCATATTGACTTAGTAATTTTTCGGATCACCCGGGTGCGACGCTAGCTAGGCGTGCAGCATCTGTCAGTCAGGCGCTGCACAGTGTAGTGTGGCGCCTTCGTGTCGGGC
>NC_057802.1:475257036-475415619 GCF_018294505.1 Triticum aestivum | reverse complement strand
ACTGAGCCTGTCCTCCCACCGTCTGAGCCTCCTAGTCTGCACCAAGCCCTAGTTCATGTCTACTGTATGTCCTCATGGTGCGCAAGTTGGCCACGTGGTACAAGCATCTCACATTGGAGCAGCAGAGGTTAGCGCCGTGAACGCCCGACGCCATGCCCACATTGAGGCAAGCCAACCTCACGGCTCTCCGGAGCCAATCTAGAAGGAGGACGAGGAGAAGGAGGAGGGTAATCCCATTTCCCTGGTCGAGGTCGCAGAGGAGCAGGCGATGGTCGTCGACGCCACACCGCCCGAGGCCTCCAGGTTCACACTACTGCAAGCGGAACAATCATACAACCTCTCCTTCTCGGAGGAGCATCGTGTGGCTATCACTCTGGAGGTGGAGCGCCTAGATGCCGCATCCATGGTGGAGTTGTTCATCCTCAACCCAGACATTTTCATGAGAATCAAGCGGTGCTCGTGTCCGTTAAGAGCCACCGCACAATCAGCCGCGCGCGCGTCGTGCCTAGTTCATTGAGGAGCTCAAGGCCTCGGATGATGAGGCTGCGGAGCAGCACGATGTTGATGCCAAAGAGGCAGACATCGCTAGTTCCGGCTCATTCGCGCTGACAACCATCAACGAATAGGCCGGACCGTCCAGCACAACAATCGAACTCACCTCCGATGGACAGGAGTAGATTTTGTTTCTAAGGTTGTTTTTCAGGATTTTTTGTTGTGTAAAGACTAATAAAACATCAGTGAAAAATCGGTATCCGCTTGTCTTTTGGTGATCATGATTGGATGGCCACGTCCCTTTCGACTGGCCACGGAAATTTATTGATGTCCATTCGTGGACTAGCATTGAAGATGCCCTAATTGTAGGGAAAGTATCCTTTTGAGCTCGAACTTATTTAAGCTTGGATGAACAGTAAATTCGAAAAAAAATATTAAAAAATTCTGAATTCTTTTCATGCTATACATTGATGGATGTTCTAAGTGTTTGCAAGTCCTAGTGCTCGCATTGTTTCTGAATTTATTTCACGATTTTCAGTGATGCGTTTCCAGTGGAAGGAGATGTTCCCGTCGACGACAAGGTGCCTACAGTGACTTCGTAAATCTCAAGATGATATGCCGGCTCTGTCCCTCGAAGGTGCTCATAGGGATAGGATGTGTGTGCGCGCGTTCATAGGGGTGAGTGTATGCGCGAATGTATGAGCGCTTTCGTCTGTACTGTGTTTGAAAAAAAAGTGTTTGCAGATTTTCATCATTAGCTAACATTCGTGGAAGGCATGACAAAAAAAAAATCAATGCTACAAAATGCTTTCGAAAGTAGCATTTTCAGAGTATCTTTTTTTGTCACGCCTTCCTAGAATGTGATCTCATAATGAAAATTTGCAATAACGTAGAACTTTTTTCAAATTTCACCACAAAATGTTCAGAATTTTTTTATTTTTATTTTTTTCAATTTTACTGTTCATGCAGGCTCATTTGAGCTCAAGCTCAAGTACTCCAGGTCCGGAAAGTAGAGCAATCTTACGAGCTAGCTACTTCCTACTCCCTCCGTTCGGAATTACTTGTCGCGGAAATGGATGTATCTAGACGTATTTTAGTTGTAGATACATCCATTTCCGAGACAAGTAATTCGGAACGGAGGGAGTACTTGCTAAATTAAACGTAAACTTTGTAAACTGTGACCAAATATACAAAAATGTTTCTCTATAAACTTGGCCAAAGTTACAAAATTTGACTTGACAAAATTTATATGCACTTTCCTAGAGAAAAGTTAAATGCACTTAATCTGAGGAGGAGGGAATATTAAACAAGTTCTTTAGAAATTAAACGTGTTTAAAATCCATGTACTTCGTTTAATCTACAACTACCTCATAATTAAACAATTTGCTTGGGAATTGGCTCAAGGGTGGGAAGCTATATAAGTTCTTTATTTTCTTGGGCAGTATTGTGGCATGCTGGTCTATTTGAGAATCAAAATGACTTCTTTTCCTCCCTCATTCAGATGAGATTTCCTCAATATTTGCATGTCTAAATTATTGCCCGTCAATATTTTGCAGCCATAATCAATGCATTGGAGGACAAGCAGAGGACATATCCAGTGCTTCCATTCTATCTAACACTAAAAACACTGTTGTGAATTTAGCTTAGATGATTAGATTCCTTGTGGTGGAACCAACCCATCAGGGTTCAAATCCTAGACTTGGCATTGGTACTCACATTTTTTTTGAATTTATTTTAGGTCATTCGGAGATGTGCGTTCAGTGGATGGGACGTTCCCAATGACTACGAAGGCGTCTGTGGCGACTTCGACAATCTATTTTTGGATTAGCGCATCCGTCTGTACTGTGTTAAAGAAAACACTAAAACATACCTAACAGTTATATAAAAATGATAATTGACAACCTTGATAAAAGATGCATCTACAGCACTATAAAATTTTAAGACAAAATTTGATTTTATGGTTTAAGAAAGAAAAGGGACAAATCAAACTATAATAGTACCACTAAAAATGTGTGAATATAAGACCGATTTGCTTTTCTTTTCTTGAGTCGTGGATTGAGTTTTGAATGAAGCTTTAGGGCATGATAACGGCATGTTATATCACCATGTATTTTTTGTGTAAGCAACATCATTATGGAAGGAAGAAGCACTCAATACTCTCTTGGCAGTAGGATGTCCACTGAATGGAGTCGAGAATTTATACTCCACTACGATAGTGGGTGTCAAGTGAATGGAGTATGAATTTATGCCTCATGATAGTAGTGGGTATCCAGTGAATGGAGTTGGGATTTTTTTTTCCATGCCATAATAAAATTCGTAGTGATTGAGAGTTTCTTGGAGTGTTCATAAATCATTGTGATTTGTTGGTGTCACTTGATATAAACATGTATTCATTAATTATGTTGTTTGCTCGTGTGGTGTGTTGGTGGCCTCGTTTGTTCTTAGCTTTTGTTTTTAAATTTTGGAACTTCAAGAATTAGGATGTAGCCTCAGTTTATAGACAAAATTACTGATCTTATTATCAATTGTCAAATTATATCTCAAAATACATATTAGACTCTATATATGTCAATATGTGGACGGGTGAGTATTAGACCCTACATATATGAATGGAGGGAGTATGGATATTACACAAGGCTCATGTGAGTGCGGCGAACAAAAACCATAGGAGGCACCACCTCCTACCAAAAAGCGTCGCAAGCATTACAATAAAGTAGCTCAGGGTTGTGGGGCAAGAATTGCAACACATGGCCTCCGAGATGTAGCAACACAAGAAATGGACCGTCACCATGAGAAGAATATGTGTGTGTCGTTCTCATCAACTCCACATTGGGTCACATACCATCGTTCGAGCCGTTTCACTTCCTAACTTTTGTGAGTGAGGAAGGCACCTTGAAGGAGCTGCCAAAGAAGATATCAATCTAAGGGGCATGCAAATACGCCAGGCCTCCACCAACTGCGGAGGCCTTAATAGCCGACCAATCTTTGGTACACTGAATGAAAGGAAAATCTGCTGGGCGCGATAGCAACAAAGAGATAATGTTTGAGCTGCTTGGAGCGACGGACCAAGCGGCCGTTTCTTTCGTCCCAAATGACTTGCGAAACAAGATATTTCCATGGTCATTTCTCAAGACTTCTATGGCGGTCACTTACGGGGCAGTGCATATGGCGAAGAGAGAAGGGAGTTCTTCATCAAGAGTTGTCGGGACGAACCATATATCCAACAAAGAAAGGGTTGATCCCCCCATCCCCACAACATGTCAAGCTTTCTCCCACAAAAGGTGTTAAATGGACTAGATCGTCCGCCAAAACTGTGACCCCCTCGCTTAGAACAAGTGAGGGGAGGCTGCACCATGGAGATACTTGGCCTTAAAGAGGGGGAGCGAAAGGTCTCCCTCGTCTCACATAATCTTCCAAACCACTCCCGTAGGATGGCGAAGTTCATATTTTAGGAGGCTGTGATTCCCACACCACCTTAGTCTTTTGGGTTGTGTGTGTGCTCCCATTGGCCATGTGGTGCTTTTGCTTCTCGTTAGCCCCCCTGCCAAAAGAAGTGCGAGATCCCTTTGGCCATCTCCTCATGGGCACCTTCTCTAAGAAGGTACAAGCCCATGAGGAACATGTGGGCGGCTAAAGAGGCAAGAGTTGATGAGAATAGCCTTAGCACCCATATATGAAATTTTACCTCTCCAAGGCTCCATACTAGACCTTTACCGCTTTCTAGTTAGTTGAGATAATTGAGAAGGATCCTCGTGTCGCTCACGAGGAAGCATAGGTGGGTAATGGGGAAGGACTATATCTTGTGGTTCAGATTATTGGTAATTCGCTCCTACTCCTCAAGTAGATATTCCATCACCACAACTTCATTCTTTGTGAATTTGATATTTAGCATCGACATCGCCTCCAAGCAAAGGATGAGGATTTAATGATGTCTAGTTCCGATCCCTCGACAATCACCATGGTATCATCCGTATACTGGAGGTGTGTATCACCGCCTCGATCAAATGACCCAATAGACCTCGATGTGGCTAGCATCTCTTGCATCTACCACATGGTTAAACAACAGGACTGAGGCCTATCCCCTTATGAGGATTTGAAATAGGGGCATGCCTCCCCATGGATGTTTATAGTCGTACTTTCGCTAGAGACCAACTGCATGATCCAACTATTCCATCTATAGTCGAAGCCTCTCCTCTCCAGAACGCAACAAAGAAAATGCCATTCGAATTGGTTATATGCCGTTTGGAAGTAAAGTTTAAGAAAAACATCCGGCTGACCCTTAACTTCATGGAAAACAAAAAAAAACCTCCCGAATATTGCGACAATTTGCGAGCGCAAATTGATTAAGATGGATTAACCAATCCACAATCAGAAAACGCGTAACCGCGTTATTCTTTCTTTCTTTAGCCTTCTCTTTTTTTGCATCTGATACTGGATAATTTTGTTCCGTTATCATCATGATAGTGTGGAACCCGGTCCTTTCGCGGTCGTATGAAAAAATGTTATTGCTCGTGTAAGTCGACAATGCACCGGGAGAAAATAATGTTTTACCTTCAGTTCAAAATATATATGAATGCAACGTATAAACTTCATTTCATTTGACGATCCACCAATACCTCATCAAAAGTACACAACCGAAAAACACAAAAAAAAAACGCACACAGTTGTATGAAGAAGAACAAATTCAGCGGGCAGAATGAACAAGCATCAGAATTTCAGAAACCAATGTACGTAGGCAGGCGCAAGACTATGCAGCGGCGGCAGTGGTGGTTGGGATCACGACTGACCCCAGTGGCGGCGCCTCCTCCGGCGGCGGCGCGACGCAGTCGGCGAGGTCCCTTGGCTTGACGTTCACGCGGAGCCCGTTCTTCATGAACAGGGTGAGCGACATCTTCTGCTCCACCTGGTGCCCCGGCACGAGCTCCACCGAGTGGCGCAGCAGCACCGCCGACGCGATGGACTTCATCTGCAGGTAGGCGAGGTCCTTGCCGAGGCACGTCCTCGGCCCGCCGTTGAACGCCACGAAGCGGTACGCGTCCTTGACGGGCTCGAAGCGGCTGCCGTCCGCCGACAGCCACCGCTCCGGCCGGAACTCCACGCAGTCCTTCCCCCATATGCTCTCCATCCTCCCCACCGAGTAGATGGAGTAGGTGATCGCCGAGCCGGCTGGCACCACGGTGCCGTCGGGGAGCACGTCGTCGGCCACCACGTACTTGGAGTCCTGCGGCACCGACGGGTACAGGCGCAGCGTCTCCGACAATGCCGCCTTGAGGTACACGAGGCGGTCCAGCTCGTCGAAGTCCAGCGGCTCCTCCGCCCACCTCCCCGTGTCGTCGCCGCGCGTCTCCCTGAGCACGGACGCGATCTCGAGGAGCACCTTGCGCTCCACGTCCGGCCTCTGCATGACCGTCCAGAAGAACCAGCTGAGCGCGACGGACGACGTGTCGCGGCCCGCGAGCAGGAAGTTGAGCGCGATCCACTGCAGCACGTCCTCCGGGAACGCCTTGCCGTTGCTGTCGCGCTTCTTCATGAACCGGGACAGCAGGTCGTCCGACGGCGTGGCCTTGCGCGCCGCGATGGTCTCCGTCATGAACTGGTCCACCACCGCGAGGCTCTTGCGGAGGCTCTGCTCGCTGCCGATGCCCAGCGCCTTCTTGATCCGCCACAGGAAGCTGGGGAACAGAAACCTCTGCATGGTCGCCAAGGTGGCCTCGTCGAAGGCGTTGGCGAAGGGGTTCTCCGTCAAGCCCGGCGACAGCGTCTCGGGGTCCTTGCCGAAGGTGAGGCCGCAGATGTTGTCGAAGGTGAGGCGCAGGAGGAGGTCCTGGAGGTCGACGCTGGCGGCGGCGTGGCAGTGGTCGGCTAGGATGCGCCACAGGCGGTCCTTGATGGAGCGGTTGGCCCAGCGCGCCATGGTCCGGGTGGTGAACTCGAGCGCCGCCGTCTTGCGCTGGAGCAGCCACGTCTCGCCGTCGGAGTTGAAGATGCCCTGGCCGAGGAGGTCGTGGAACGCCGCCTGCCACATGGGGCCCTTGGGGTAGTTGTCGAAGCGCGCGCGCAGGATGTGCTCCAGGTTCCGCGGGTTGCACGTCACCGTCACCAGCCCCTGCCGCCGCGCCAGGAACGGCAGCGGCAGGATGCACGTCTGGTACGTCGCCGCCTCGCCCGTGGCGCGCAGGTTGTCGGCGATCCAGTCGTGGACCCGCTTCCGGTTCACCACGACGCTGGGGAGGCTGCCCACCAGCGGCCACATCGGGGGCCCCGACAGCCGCCTCGACAGCGCCCAGAACCACACCATGTACGCCGAGGCCAATGCCACGACCGTCACCACGATGGCGCCGGGGTGCAGCACGCCGGCGTCCATTGCCGTGGCCATGCGCGCCACGTAAAAAACTTGTGGCAGCTGATATAATTAACCAAGAGGTGGATTTAGGCCTCGTGATTAACAAATGGCGCGGTGCTTGGTGAGTTGGGAAATGTGTTTGGCGCCCTCGCGTATATATATGCTCCTGCACATTAGCCGTGTGGAAACGTTTCACCTGGCCATAGTCTTGCAAGGTTTTGAATTCCTGCTGGGCAAAAAACTAATGTGTTGCTCTCGTCCATACTTCTTGCCTTGATGGACGTTCTTCTCAACAAGAAAATTTCTGGTGATGTCGCTCGCTCAAATCCAGTGCGCGTGCGTGTGGAGTGAGTAAAATAACTCGTAAAATAATCGTGGTTGGTGGCTTCGGGTAAAGAGTGCAGCAGAAAGGGATGAGGTGTCGGAGGGTGTTGTGCTGCCGAAAATTCAGAGTGTTTGTTCGTTTGCCGTCGACTGCTCTCGTTTTCCTGTCTTGTTTGCGCAGACTAGAGAAAGGTAGCCCACAGTTTAGCCAAATCTTCCCGTACGTGCTTGAGTTACTAGAAGCAGAGGAGGCAATGCAACGAGCTTGCAAGCGATAGCAGTAGCAGTAGGTGGGAAACGTCTCCCCTTCCAACCATCATACAACCAACTGAACCTGAAAGAAACATATCAGACACATGTAGATTGGCACATGTAGATTGGCATACAGGACAAGTGTAGTCCGCCCTCGTCCCTCTCTACCTATGTTCGCTCATTCATCCATCTACACTACATGGTAAGAGCATCTCCAGCCGTTGGCCCCCAAAAGGCGCTAAAAATCGCCCTTTGGGGACGCACCGGCGAAGACCGTGTGCTGGAGGCGTGATGCCCCCCAGTCGCGGCGCCTACGTTTTTTGGAAAACCACAAACTAGGCGCAAATTCAACCAAACTTCGATGAGTTCATACATATTTAAAATATTTTACAAAAAAGAAACGCTACTAGGCCCGTCGTCGCCCTCGCCGCCCGCCGCCCTTGAAGCTCTACATGCCGAGGAGCCTGTAGAACCGCGTGTAGTCGCCGTCGTCGTCGTCGTCGCCTCCTCCGCGGCCGCCGTCCCTGCTGCACCCCTCCCCAGGTTGGCGCGGCGGGTTGGATGGTCCGGGGGCGTCCTCGTCCTCGTCGCTGTCGAGGATCACCACGCCGTGCTCGTCCTCGCGCCCACGCTTGCGGGCGGCTATCTCCTCCAGGGCTCGGCGCTGCCGGACCATCTCGTCGCGGAGGTAGTCGTCCCGCGCCCACTTTAGGGCCTCCTCGTCGGAGAAGCCGCGCCGGACTATGGCCTCGTACTCCGCGGGGAGGCCGGGCTCCGCCTTCGGCCTGACGAGGACGAGGTGGCCAGAGGTGGGGGAGGAGTCGGCGATGCGGACGCCGGAGCTGCGGGTGCGGTGGCTGACCGGCGTGTCCTCGGGCTCCGGCTTGATGGGGCGGAGGCAGGGACAGCCGGTCGAGCGGCCGGACGAGGAGGAGGACGCCCCCGCGTCCATGCGCCTCGGCGTCCACGAGCTCCCACGTCGGCGGGAGAAGGACGGGGGAGCGGGGTACTCCAGCCTGGGCGTGTTGCCGCCCTCGATGTACTCGAGGACGGCCTCCAGCGTGCGCCGGGCACGCCCCACCATCGGCGGCGACCTTCGGAGTTGAGCCTCTCGGAGGGCACGACGCCGTTGGTGGCCTCGAGCTGCTCGGCGTGGTGGCGGTGGAAGTAGGGCTCCCACAGCGGGCTGTCGGGGACGTACCGTGGGCCTTCCCTCGCCGCCTACGGCAGAGAGGCGCGGATACGCGCGATCTCCGCACGATGCGCCGCTCCGGTGGGCGGTGGTGGCACCGGGACCCCGCCGGCGCTGATCCTTCATGCCCCGGGTACCCGCATGTCCGGCGGGACCGGGTACTGGCCTCATAGAGGAGCCGAGCTTCGTCCTCGTGGAGGTGGCGGCGGCCGAAGCCGTTCGCCGCCGCGCCGTCGCCTGGGAAGCACTCGGCCATGGTTGAACTGGAACGGCGAGAGGAGAGGGGGGGACGGGGGAGGAACGGGGCATCGGCGGTGGAGAGTCTGTGCGTCACCGGCGCACTGGGGGCGGCTTATATAGGCGGAGGCGCCGCGCGTACGCGTGGCCGCCGTGTTACGCGTGGCCGCCGTGTTACGCATGGCGGGCGAGGGACGCGCGTCGTCCGGACTTCACTGCGCCGCCCGTGAGGCATCAATGGAGGAGGCTGACCGGCGCGGCGGCTTTGGCATTGATTCGCCACGGGAACCGAGGCGATGAGGACGACGAAGCGGCGAGAAGAGCCGAGTCGCTGCCAAGGAGGACCCGCCGACTTTCGCGCCAAAAACGATTCGGCCGGCACCCCCAAGTGCCCCCAGCGCGCCGGGTTCGATCTGGGTCCGCCGGCGCCAATTTCGGCCCGAGCCGGCAAAAATTGGGCCTTTGGGGACACGACTGGGCCGATTTTTCGGCGCCGGCGACCGAAAAATCGCCTGGGGGACCTTGTTGGGGGCGCGGCTGGAGATGCTCTAATGGGCACTTTGCCGCGCTGTTCCTCCGTCCCGAGTTAAATCTTTTTTTCTTACACATCCAATTACGGTTCGAGGTGAGCATTTTTACACCGAAAACCAAAGAACCAAACCGAATTGAGTTGATCGATATTATTGGTTTATTCCATTTATGATGTTTGGTTCGGTGTTTCCATCGCTAGTTGTTTGGTGTTTGGATGTATCGTCAGTTTTCATCTTACACAAACCGAACTAATTATCACACCATACACCAAAATGGGTATTCCTTTTCTCTAATTTTCCTACTTTGCTGGCACGACAAGACCCATGTAGGATGCACGCCTCCACACAACCCAATTCACTCGTGTCGGAATCACTCTCGCTGTATTGTTTTCGTCCTGCAAATGACTTCGGTCTCTCAACCTAGTCGCCTCCCAAACTTGGGGTTAAATCTATTACCACAATGTCTGGCTACAACAGCTCTCCGACAGGTGCTCTTGTTGGCTTGGATCTCCACCAGCTCTAACACGATGTTGGTCTTCCACCGTGAATCCATTGCCCGAGGAGCCCCGGCGGGGAACACGGAGAAAACGACCACTCGCGGTCGAACCAACAAGCCGCCACTACCCCCTTACAAACGCACGAAGAAGAAAACAGTTCACCCCCTCCCCAATAGCAAAATAGCCCACACACGTAAGACGTCCTATTTAGCGTGAAACATGTCGAAGGGCAACCTAATGCGCTCGCCCCAGCACACTCGCTTCGACTAGCTACCTAGTCCGCCAAGTTGGGCCTCCGCTCATCCAAAGAAACGAATGAAGAAAACAGAGAGAAAGGAGAACCAGAAAATATAGAAAGAATATATGAAATGTTCCAACAAATAAAAATGTTGAAAAATTGTTTGTGAACTTATCTAATGTTTAAAAATTTGGAAAAATCACATATTTAAAAATTTCATGAATTTCAAAAATAATAATGAATTTCAAAAAATGATGGATTTTAAAAAACCTTGAATTAAAAATGTGCATGACCTTCAAAATATTCACAAACTAAAAGAAATCATAGATTTCAAATGAAGTTTCCTAAATTTAAAAAATGTTCGTGAATTTATAAAATATTCAAAAAATTGATTTCAGAAAATGTTCACAATTTTAAAATATATTCTTCGATTTCAAATGCTTCCCAATTTTTTAGAAAATATTCATGAATTAAAAATACACAATTTTAAAAAGGAAAATGAAAACCCATAAAATTGGCAAAAATAACGGGCCAAGAAGGTTTTATAACCTCCCTAAACCGGTGGGAAATAGCCAGGTTCACCATAGGAGCGTGAGGTTCGCGCGTGATAGGCCCAACTACAGCCGACAACCAATCCACCCAAAATATGTGGCCATGAACAAAAAATTATCTCGATGCACTAGGAGCCTCCAGTCCGAGAGAGCTTGGAATGTAGAGGGATTTCTACCGAGTTTACTACCAGAAAACATTGTACTACTCCTTGTTTTCATAACTTGGTCTATTTAGATGGAAAATGGTAGGGATGGACCTCGATGACATAAAAAACAAGGGACACATACTCCATTAATATGAACACATATCATCTTTCTTGTGAACCAATGAACCAAATCTAAAGACATATCATCTTCCACGTGCCTTCCGAGGATACGAAGAAGCATCATCCAACGAGGGCGAGGCGGGAGGACTTTATTCCACACCGACAGCAGCACCATTGTCTCGCCACCACCTAACCAAGACCTACATCACAAGAAAGGGAAACTATGGCTCCCATTGACAGATTGGGGCCATGATACACACCCTCACCTACGAAGCCACGAAGGAGGATGAGGCCAACGATCTACCGGTGGGGGAGGATGGCGGCGGGGAAGAAACCTAGACCGTTAGTGGGGCTAGAGTTGCGTCCCATACTACTAATGTGTGGAACCTAACTCCAAAGGAAATAGATCAGAAGGCCAATGTTGCTCAACGTAGGGCGAAAACCTAGAACCAATTGAAATAAACTTTAGGGTTTGGATGGTGAGTAGTGTGAGAGCTTGATTAGAGCCAGAGTGGTCCTAACCACCATGGCTCATATATTTGTTTTTCGTCATATCTTTTTGACCCAAACCATAGGATAATCGTTCTATGGTAATTTATTTGAAATAAAGTATAAATATACAAAAATAATACAAAAATAAAAGTACTATGAAATCACACAATGCCAGATCTAGGTATGATGATGGAAATCTAGTCTATCTTAGATATGTTGTTGGACCCAAACTTGAAGAGCTTCGGTGAGACTGCCTTTGGTATGATAACCAATGATCTTGAGATCCTGTTTCAGAAGAACTTATCCAGGAGATGATGCTTGGGATGATATTCTTGAAAATTTTGTTGTTGCGCTGCATCCAAATGTTCCAGCATCCCATAATGAAAATATCTAAATAAAATGCACTAGGCAAAGAGGACGAAAACGGAATGATGTCCTGCAAAACTGAGGTGCTATGCCTTCTGTTGGGGTGGATAGAATCCCATCAGTATAAAGCAAAGGGCCAGTACCAAAAGAGATGCATAGATGTTTTAGTGGTATCATCATTGCGAAGGGGAGGTGGAATGATTTCCTCTGCAACAGGCCTATAGTGTTCACTCTATCATCGAGCAAATTCCATTTATATTGGCCCTTCATATATGATTTAATCTCCTTTTGCACTTCTATGATGATACTCAAGCTATGTACTAGTTATTGAGGGTAACTAAAAGAAATACTAGAGATACCGATGGGACCTCCTCATTAAACATGTTGATTCTTGCGATTAGACTAAAATTTGGCAAAAAAGTTACATTAACGAATTGTTTTCCTAGTCAATATTTTTCACCTGAGATTTAGCGCAGATCAGCAGTTTTTGTTTAAGTTTCTTTAAAATGACATGTATATAATGTACACCATTTACTTGCTAATTAACTAATTTTGACTTAAGTAAGTGGAAATAGATATCACGAATCATTTATGGCACATTTTAACCAGAATGTCATGACGGTGGACCGAAATAACTAGAAATTCCAATATATTTGAACATATTAGACATAATTTTACCAAAAATAAAGAATTTTTTTATGCTAAGACCAAATTCTCCTCCCCATATAAGATTAACCACAATGCTTGAATAAAACAAGTTAAGCAAATCCTACAAATTTCTCTTGTTGTCAGTATCCATGTCTACTCCTTGCCTTGTTGGTCGTTCTTCTCAAAATCTTCTCTCGTGAAACATATTTTTAATTTTCAACATTTAACTATGTCGCTTGAAATCAATATTCAGAGTAAATGCAAAAAAAAACTTGATCTCTTACTCTCTATTAAAGTCGCAATTATAGTGTAGTGTCACTAAGTTAGATTAATTACAAATTTTATAAGAATATCACCGACCGAATTCTCAATCAGAGTAGATTACCCCTAAATATTACTCTTTTAGAGTTAACCATCTTAATCAGAAAACACAAATATCGTAACAAAATTTAAGGAATTGATTCGAGGAGGGAAAAGGAGAGATCTAGCTTAGGGCATTGGGTTTGGAGGGGCTGGATCTCGTAGGTAGGAGAAGTAGGAGGTGAGGGGACCGATGCTCATTGTCGGCGGGGCAATGAAGAATGAAGCACTAGGTGAGGGGGGCTAGAGCAAGAAGCTGGGGGGAGGCTAGAGCTAGCGATCAGGGAGGGGAGGAGGTTGATGGTGGCCAAAAGGGAGATAATGAGGTAGAGCAGGGAGTGGAAGACTATGAATAACGGGATCATCATGAGGCTTGGGGGACTTAGTGAAACGACATGTAGATTCCTAACTGAGTTTTAGGTATTGATGACAGATAATTAATGAAACTAATGAGGCCGACAAGTGTATGAATCCCATGTGTGAAGGTTGTTGAGCATTGGTGTCCCACTAAAAAAATGAAGAAAAATCAAGCATGATTTAAGAGAGGTTATTTTATACTCCCTCGGTTCCAAAGATGCATTAATTTTTGTGAGTCGAACATTTGTATGTTTGACCAAGATTATATGATAAAATATCAACTGGAATACCTAATATATAAAATATCAGAATACTTTTCATGGAGTAGACGATACAAATTTGATATACTAGATATTGATATAATCTTCCCTAAAAACTTGATCAAACATGCAAAGTTTTGACTTTTCAAAAAAGAATGCAATTTATTTAGGAAATGGTGGGAGTACTCTTTAATTTGGTTTTATTAAGTTTAGCGATCCACACTATTAAGAGGGGGTGTGGTTGACGAAGTGCTGGCTACACCATATAGTCTTCCCATGCAACAAAGAAACAACAGCAGAAAAGCCGGAAAACCCCATGTGCCCCCCCTCGTCTGGTTGTTTACTGTTGGTCATACTTTCATGACGTATTTTTGCTAGATTTTTCTTCGGTTCAGGAAATGTCCTTTTCTTCATATTCTTCTCCAACTTCCACCTCCACCAAGGTTTTCTGTTGCTCTTCTGATGCAAGTCTATAAAAGCAAAGCACTAGAGATCTCTACTACTATAGTGTAGCAGTTTTGAATTTGGATTTACCACTTCCCTCTCAGTTTCCCGCCAAAACAACGTTGGAGTGTTTCGAGCCGTTGATTTCTCACAATATGCTGAAATCCACCGTTCATCAGTCATATGCGCGACGAATCCAACGGCTAGCATGCGCTAGATTCGCCTCTCCCATGGTGAGTAGCTGGTCTATCCCGAACGAAACCAACTGTGCGGAGCATTTGGAGGGGATTTTTTTGGAGTAAAATAAAGAGAAGCTAGGCGACTTTTCCAGAAAGGTATCCATCTGCAGTTCTGCACCCCCGTCTGCCCAAGGGATTCTGACCGGTCCCATTGAATTTATTCCTTTTAGCTCCACCGAGCCAGTACCTGGAGCCGTCATACAACCTTTTTTGTGTTTAAAAAGAGTCACATAACCTAGAGTACGATTTGGCCGTTGTAAAAAAAATGACGCACCACTGTCCAGGATATTTCGCTGGCAGTTGGTCCAGGTAGCAGTACCAGTCACATTCACATTTTCTAAGGAAAGACAGAGATTCTATCGATACCAGAAACATGGAAGAGACTAAAGGGGTGCTTCACGTTCTAATGCTCACTATCTTAGATTTTAGATGATACACTAGGCCATGGAAGCCCCATTTGTTCGATCCGAGCTCACACGTAAAGCTAAGGGAATAAGAAATGTGCAATGAATACAACACTTCAAAGTTGAGATGTTAATTTACAGAAATTATATACCATCAAATGAACAATCAACATGAGTAAATTAATTTGTATCTGACATGAACGTATTGAAATATAGTTTTTTATTAGAATTAAATATTTGGCTACAAATCTGCATGTCATATTTGAAGGTCGCTGGAATTAATTTATTTGGCGATAAATTCAATAAAGAGTTTGTATGGTTAAAACCGCTCTTGACATTTATTTAAAATCTTATCATAGCCACATGTTGATATTGAGTTGTCCACAAGAAAATTAAGTTGTGTCATCTTATTTACATTCACCTCAACACGTTTTTGTATAACTAATAACACTCTATTATGCTATTATAACCCAACATGGCAACATTTCTTCCATCATATATCTCTTGATGGCGTTGGAACATTTACTGTATTCTGAATGTATTCAAGTTATGTAATATGTATTTATTCCAAAAAATTCCAAAATAGTTTATATTGATATGTAAAAATGTAAAATATAACCAAGGTCCTAAAATTATTTAAGATTCAACTGGGTTCTATAAGAATGAAAATGTACATCTAAATCATAAAAGTAGGTAAGTGGTCATTGCAAGCCCTGTCTTGGTTTGATTTGTCCACGTGCATGTTGGCAGAGATGCCATCGTCAGATGTATTTTGCAAAAAATATGCATTGCATCTTGCATGTATTTCGACCATTAGCCATGAATGGTGAGCAATATAAAAAACAATGTATGTCAGATGAAACATCTCTATGCACGCACATAACTAATATGCAACATTCATTGGGGTGCAATACCGGAGCGTCACGCGTGAGGCCAACGAACCAGAGCACCTAGCGAGGGAAATTTGACTTTAGAATCTGGATTTCTCAAAATTGCAATGCGGCATTAGACTTCTAGACATATTGGGTATTTTTAAGATAAGCGTTATGAATAAAAATGATGGATTATTAGGGTGTCGTCGTTATATGTTAGCGTGCAAAGCATGTGCAACTTACTAGTAAATATAGCAAAGATGTTTGACTATGCATAATAAATGAGTAAACCATCTTATGAAATAGTGATAGAAAATGAATGTATCATCCTTGCCATAGGGTCAAGGTTGTCGGTGACCTACCAGCACATCACACCGGCGACCTATTGTTGTAGAGAAGTTGCCGCATTGGGCGGTTGCCCTTCCCAACACAGATCATGATCGCATCACTGCCCCTACTCGAAGAGGTCGTCACAGGTGCCATCTTCTCTCCATCGTCGGTGTGGAGAAGGGCAGGATCCCTGATCTAGAAGCTGAGAAGCCATATTTGAAAAAAAAACATATCTTTGTTTTTCATAGTATGGTGTATAACTTTCTAGAAATTTTGACTCTAATTTCCATGGAAGTCCAAATATGGAAAATTGTGATTCGTTGAGACTTTTATGCTCATATTTTTTTAAGTTTACGTGGATTTTTTTGGAAGGTCACCAACCAAGGAACATAGTTGTTTGTTGCTGGAATTCAGATTTATTGCAAGTTTTTGTCGAAATTTTTGAAAGTTTGTTTGGATTATAAAGCTTGTTTAGATTATTTTTTTCTAAAAACCATGGAAACTTCTGAAAGTTTATTTGTAATATTTTTAATACTTGTTTATATTATTGTGAGAAATTTCTAAAATTCTATTTGATTTACTTGAAAGCATGCAAAGAGAAAGTATGACATCACTGCAATAGCTATCCGAGAGTGACCGCTAAGGCTATTCCTAGGCAGGTGGCCGCCATATACCATTACCCAACATAATGCATCTTACGGTGCCCCTATGTCTCGCTTTAAGCGAGACAGGGGGATGCACTCGCGTCAGGGCGAGCCCCAGACGGCCTGGCCCAGCCGCGCGGGAGCCACAACCTATTTTTTTGTTTTTTTTCTGTTTTCTGTTCTCATTTTTTGTTTTTCTGTAATTTTCTTTATACTTTAAATTATTCTTCATATATGTATGTATATATTACAAAAAAACACTCTTCAAAAACACATTTGAAAAGATGTTGAATAAGTATTAAAAAATGTTGAACAAGAATTTGAAAAATGTTGAGTATTTGAAAATGTTGAATAAGTATTAAAATGTTGAACAAATATTTGAAAAACGTTGAATGGGTATTAAAAAATGTTGAACGAATATATGAAAAATGTTAAACAAGTATTTAAAATGTTGAACAAGTAATTGAAAAACATTGAATAGGTATTAAAAAAATGTTGAACGAGTATATGAAAAATGCTGAACAAGTATTTGAAAAATGTTGAAATATGTCTTAAAAAATGTTAAACGATTATATGAAAAATGTTGAACAACTATTTGAAAATGTTGAACAACTATTTGATTTTTTTGAATAACTATTAAAATGTTGAACAAGTATTTGAAAAATGTTTAAAATAGTGTTGGGACAATGTTGAACGTGTATATAAAAATGTTGATCACTTGTTACAAAAAATGTTTTTGACATGTACGAAAATGTAGAGTGAAAACAAAAACAAACAAAAGAAAACACAAAAGAAAAAGAAAAAAATGGAGAAGAAAAAAGAAACCAAAAAAATGGAGGAAAGAGAAAACGAAAAAGAATGAAACAAATCTGAGAAGAAAGGGCACAAAGCCCGTTTCACGGCCCGACGGCATCATCTGCTCTCTGGCCACTAGAGCAAAGCAAAAAACCTTGTCGCTCAAAAAGAACATCTTACCATTCCAAAAAAAAGGCACAAAATTGTTGTGAAATCACCATCATTTAGCCTTGCGATGCTCGTCGTCAAAGTCGGAGCTTCGGTTGCTTGCTCGTGTGGCCATTTGTTGGCATGTGCCGTCATGGCTTCTGCGGCTGTTTGCGGGTTGGCTTCGATGATGGAGCTCTACGGTGAAGTCGGAGTCGCCCGTTCGAGGCAACCGGTGATAACGATGACGCTTGCGATTCCTCGACGGATGTCTTTCTTCTTTGCAGTTTTCGGGTTCCATGTCGGTGGCCAGGTTGGCCGGTGGTGCCCATGTCATATGGGTTGGGTTGTATCGGTTTTAGTCCGGTTCTCCGCTAATTAACTGGGCAATTCTCTTCTTCTTAATTAATGAAAATGGCAAGTCTTTTGCCTCGTTTAAAAAAAACATCGTTTAGCCTTCGGATTTTCGGGCTGTTGACCACTCTGCACCCACAGGCATGGATCTACTGGAATTTTCATGTACGCCGGGTGTAATGCTCTTCACCGAGTGCTAAAACACGGACACTCGGCAAAGCAAGGTTTGCCGAGTGTCACTCTCGGCAAACCCACCGTCACGGCAAACTGACATCTTTGCCGTCACTGCCTCATGGCAAAGAGGTACCGCACGGCAAAGTTGCAGACGCCGAGAGCAGCTCACGGCAAATAGGAGCCACGTGGCATGCTCGTCCGCAACAGACGGCTCCGTCAGTTACTACGTACTTTACCGAGCGTCACCCTCGGCAAAGCATATGCAACATCCTTTTTTTTTGTGTGTTCTTTCTAACTGACATGTGGTCCCACTGGTCACATTTATCAGTAAAAGTTTTAAATAACTTGCTAAATATTTTTGAAAAAAAATGACGATATCTTTGCCGAGAGCTGCTCTTGGCAATCCTTCTGACCAGCGTGGCCCACATGGGGGCTGACACTTTACATAGCTTTGCATAGCCTTCTTTTCCGAGAGCTGCTCTCGGAAAAGTTGTGGCACAACAGTAGTGTCCCAGACGACCATGTTTCCGAGAGGTGCTCTCGGTAGTATATCGTGTTCCGAGTGTTGCTCTCGGAAATCTTTCCCATCCATTCTGCTGTCAAGCTATTTCTTTTCTGATCCCTGCGGATAAAAACAACTGCAGTGCAATTTGATCATATATAGGCATAATTTGATCTAGTCCACACATATATAGGCATAATTTGATCATATATAGGCATAATTTGATCTAGTCCACACATATATAGGCATAATTAGGGATAGTCCACATATTGTCACACACAAGTCGAATGTATTATCCTAGTAGACGTCACACACAAGTCGCAAATTCATACATATTGTCACTACTTGCAAAACACGTGCACGTCACAATAGAAGTACACTTGTTCATATATAGATCATCTTGAGGAGGAGAGGCCATCGGGTTAACATTCCGGAGGAGGAGGAGGGGCATCACTTGCACTGCTTCGAGATTGCATAAGAACCTATAAGATGAGAGTCACGTGAGGGTGGTTCGTCCATATGTAATGAATCTTCTACTCTAGTTTAGATAATGTTCTACCTGTAGTTGATCCTCAAGCAGCTTCAACCTCTTGTTCGTGTCTTCCCGTTCCTTTTCTCTGGACTCCTGCTCAGCCTGCCGCCTTTGCTCCTCTTCAACAGTCCGCTGCGCCATTAAATCCTGTAACATGGCATTAGGCTCATATAGGTTGGAACGGTGCTATTTCGAGGCATGGACATAAATGAAAGGTTAGGATGCTAACCTTGAGACGCGCTATCTCACGTGATGCGGCGGTTGGGCGACTCCGTATGGACGGAGTTGAGCTGGTGCTCGACGCGCGTATCTCGTGCAGCTTGCGATGCGAGGAGGTGGCGATCGCCCCGTTGCAAAGGAGGTGGCGGCCATGGCCCTTCCCCTCGCCAGCAATGATGAGAAGCTCGGGATCAAGGGGCTTGGACGTAGGTTCGGCTTCCTGCCCGTGCACCTCCTGGAAGACCTCTTTGAAGGTCCCCCACTTCTCCTCCGCCGACTCGCTGCAGAACTCGGCGCCATCCTTCCCCTTGTGGCCTTCTCTCCAGGCTTCCAGGATGTGGACCGGGTGACCAGCCTTCGCCTCCTGCAAAATTAACCATCAAGTTGAATGAACCAAGATGCACCGTGCGAAAAAGTTAACATCTTAATCCACATACCATGTGTTGCTTGAGAGCGGTTAGGTTCCGGCTCCCCTGGACATGAGCCGGGCCTGGCATTTTGGCTCGTTCGTTTCCCTTCTCCACATGCTGCGCCTGCCATGCTGGGTCACACCACATGTCAACCAGGGCCTCCCAACAATCCTCCTTCATCCAGGGTTCCTTCACCTAGTCAGACAAAATCGAATAATTGAGGAACAAGAGGGATGAATCAAAGTACTAGCAACCGATGTAGTCACTTACCACTGACAGGTATTCTTCTCGCAACAAGTTGGTCTGGCAAGCAGTCTTCCTTGTCATCTTCTCTCCCTTCTCATCAGCCGGCCGACACTGCATCACGGCTTTGTACCGCAGCGTGTGCTTGGTGTCAGAGAGTATCTTTCGGGCAGATTTTACGATGCCTTTGATCGCCTTCTGCTTCTCACCATCCACGCAAGAAAATGTTTGCTACAAGAAAGCATATGGCATCTTCTCACCATCCACGCAAGCAAGGATTTGGATATGGAAAAATGCAGTGGTCGGAGCGAAGATACTTACAAAAAAAGCATTGATGACCCGAGTGGCCATGGTGACATCGTGCTCATCCTTGTTGTGTAGATAATGCTCCCAGGTTAAACCTGGCGACGGCGGATCATCATCACCCGGCTTGGACAATCCAGGGAAGTGCTTCCTCAAGAGGGAGCCGATGACGTGGTTCGGCGGGCGTGCCCCCTTAGGTTGTGTCGGGATAAATTCCCACTGACTGCATGATATAAAAGACAAGCATATGTGAGTGTCAAAGCTGTGGCATCCAAAATATGATGGAAATGAAATGCTTGCTTACCCCTCTCCTGTCGGGCAAATGACAGGACGGTTGCTGGCAGCAGTTGGTTCCGGGACCTTCCCCGGACCACGCCCGGATTTCTTCCTCTTGGAAATGTTGCTCGAGGTAGACCCCGAGCCGTCCGAGGCCTCCATGTCGCCCGACTCGGTAGCGAGCGGATCTGGTCCATCTAAGTCCACTCCGACATCGCCATCCGATGATGACTCGTCGTCGGGAGTGGACTGGTGGGAGGCGGACGACTCGGTCCTACCAATCGGGACTCTCTGGTACTTACTAGTGCCCCCATCAGAATCTGAAAAACAAAATAAATATGGTGAATATTAACCACGCTACTTCAATAGGCATCAAACTTTTTTTTTGATCAAAGAAGGGTTTTCCCCTTCCGATTTTCATTAAAGAAAACCAAGCCAACAGGTATTCACTTTGTTGATTAGTTTACATATCTATGTTAGGGACGATGACTAGTTCGATGCTTAGTTTCATTTCAATATTTCAATATAAAAGTGGAGCCGGCCTATATGTGCAAACTAAAAAAATCGCAAGTTATGTGAAAGAAGAGTATAAGCACAACAAAAATGTTAAATAAAAAGTATTGAAGCATACCCCATGGTTTATTCAAGATTCATTTTAACTGGATGTAATATATGCCAACAAGCATAATTCATATATGATTCAATATACAGAGACGAGAGAGGGAGGAGGGGGCGGTTTTGTACTAACCTGAGGGCATCTCCAGCTGCCGCGCTACCCGAGGAGCTCCGCTGTGACGGCCATCCTCTCGCCGCATCGAAGAACCGCCGCGCCGACCGCCGGCCATGAAGCTTGGTGGTGGTGGAGGAGGGGTGGCGGTGGCTGCAGTTGGGGGCGGTGGAGGAGGGGTGGCGGTGGCGATTTTGGCGGCGGCAGCGGTGGTGGCGCGGGGAACAGAGAGGGGGCGGTGGCTGCAGTTGGGGGCGGTGGAGGAGGGGTGGCGGCGGCTGCAGTTGGTGGTGGTGGTGGAGGGGCGGCGGTGGCTGCAGTTGGGGGCGGTGGAGGAGGGGTGGCGGCGGCAGTTGGTGGTGGTTGAGGGCAGCGGTGGCGATTTCGGCGGCGGCGGCGGTGGTGGCGCGGGGAAGAGAAGAATGAAGATAGAAAGAAAGGGGAACGGTTAAGATCTAGGTTACATGCTTTACCGAGAGTGGCTCTCGGAAAAAGCGGCCATTACCGAGAGCCGATAAGCGACCCTCGGTAACAACTGCTCTAATTTTTTGTTTTCCTTCTCTTTGTGTTTTTGTTTGGCATTATCTTTTTTGTATCTGATATTTCATATGTTTTTAAGACCAAAATTTGAAAATGCCATGACTTTTGATGAATTTTTTCGATAAAAGACTTTTGATGCACTCATAGATATATATATGCTTTTTGGGTTAGATTTGTTCAAAACTCAACTTTAAAGAGTGTAAAGTAAAAAAACATGAGAAGAAGCAGCTGTTGACCGTGGACTTCTTCATTGTTGACGTCGTCGTTCTCTTGTCGTGGTGGAGAAGGAGGTTGATGAGGTTCATCTTGGTGTACTTCCTCGTTTTCTTCATCTTGATGTGTCCCACTCGTGGATGCTTCCGTATCAACTCTTCGTTCTCCTTGTCGTGAGGTAGAAGCTTCCACTTGGATACACCCTCTCGGTGCCGAATAATGCCCTAGACCGCCGGGGCCACCGAATGGGTGCTCGATATAGAGACCGCCCGAGGGGGGAGGCCACCCCTACATGCGTGTGGCCCATGCATATGCATGCAGGGGTGGTGTGCTATTTGAATAAGCAACGCACGTCCTTGACGTGACACGTGCCTCACAAACCACACACACGGGCGGGAACGTCGAGGACCGGCTGCGTCCGTCCCCGAGACAGAATCTTCGATGGGTGATCCCGTGACAGAACGAGCCTAGACTTGGTCTGTCAACTCGCGATGACATGCACTAACACGGAGAAGCAGTTATTCACCGTGGACTACACCCTCTCGGTGCCGAATAACGCCCTAGACCGCCGGGGCTACCGGATGGGTGCTCGATATGGAGACCGCCCGAAAGGGGGGAGGGCACCCCTACATGCGCGTGGCCCATGCATATGCATGCAGGGGTGGTGTGCTATTTTGATAAGCAACACACGTCCTTGACGTGGCACGTGCCTCACAAACCACACACACGGGCAGGAACGTCGAGGACCGGCTGCGTTCGTCCCCGACACAGAGTCTTCGGTGGGCGATCCCGTGACAGAACGGGCCTAGACTTGGTCTGTCATCTCACGATGACATGCGCTAACACGAAGAAGCAGTTATTCCCCGTGGCCTACCCCCTCTAGGTGCCGAACAATGCCCTAGACCGCCGGGGCCACCGGAGGGGTGCCGGTCTCTAGAATAGGACGAGGCCCATCCGAAGAAGAAAACACAAGACGGTAATTATGATGTGCTAAGGTTGTTTGCCAAGCATGAAAGAAAACAAAAAAAAGTATAATACATATTATCGAGAATGGACAAGAAGGAAAGATATCTAGGTTACATGCTTTACCGAGCGCAACTCTCGGAAAAGGTGGCCATTACCGAGAGCCGAGAATCGACCCTCGGTAACCACTGCTCTAATTTTTTTCCCTTCTCTTTTTGTCTTTATTTTGCACTATCTTTTTTGTATCTCATATTTCATATGCTTTTACGACCAAAGTTTATAAATTCCCTGACTTTTGATGAATTATTTCAAAACTCAACTTTAAAGAGTGTAAAGTAATAAACATGAGAAGAAGCAGTTGTTGACCGTGGCCTACCCCCTCTCTCGGTGCTGGTCAACTTTCTAGACCGGCACCGAGAGAGAACTTTAAAGAGTATAAAGTAATAAACATGAGAAGAAGGAGTTGTTGACCGTGGCCTACCCCCTCTCTCGGTGCCGGTCAACTTCCTAGACCGCCGGGGCCACCGGATAGCCCATGCATATACATGCGATGGCCTTCTTTGAGAGCACAAGAAGTTTCGAGGCCAACGGAGCAACAGGGCCCGCACTTCCTGCACAAACCGGACACATTCCCTCTCGATACCCATAGACTATCTCGAAGAACGGGCCTAGACTTGGTCTGTCATCTCGCGATGACATGCACTAACACGGAGAAGCAGTTATTCACCGTGGACTACACCCTCTCGGTGCCGAATAATGCCCTAGACCGCCGGGGCCACCGGATGGGTGCTCGATATAGAGACCGCCCGATGGGGGGAGGGCACCCCTACATGCGTGTGGCCCATGCATATGCATGCAGGGGTGGTGTGCTATTTGAATAAGCAACGCACGTCCTTGACGTGACACGTGCCTCACAAACCACACACACGGGCGGGAACGTCGAGGACCGGCTGCGTCCGTCCCCGAGACAGAATCTTCGGTGGGTGATCCCGTGACAGAACGAGCCTAGACTTGGTCTGTCAACTCGCGATGACATGCACTAACACGGAGAAGCAGTTATTCACCGTGGACTACACCCTCTCGGTGCCGAATAACGCCCTAGACCGCCGGGGCCACCGGATGGGTGCTCGATATGGAGACCGCCCGAAGGGGGGAGGGCACCCCTACATGCGCGTGGCCCATGCATATGCATGCAGGGGTGGTGTGCTATTTGAATAAGCAACGCACGTCCTTGACGTGGCACGTGCCTCACAAACCACACACACGGGCGGGAACGTCGAGGACCGGCTGCGTTCGTCCCCGAGACAGAGTCTTCGGTGGGCGATCCCGTGACAGAACGGGCCTAGACTTGGTCTGTCATCTCGCGATGACATGCACTAACACGAAGAAGCAGTTATTCCCCGTGGCCTACCCACTCTAGGTGCGGAACAACTCCCTAGACCGCCGGGGCCACCGAAGGGGTGCCGGTCTCTAGAACCGGACGAGGCCCATCCGAAGAAGAAAACACAAGACGGTAATTATGATGTGCTAAGGTTGTTTGCCAAGCATGAAAGAAAACAACAACAAAAAAGTATAATACATATTATCGAGAATGAACAAGAAGGAAAGATATCTAGGTTAGATGCTTTACCGAGAGCAACTCTCGGAAAATGTGGCCATTACCGAGAGCCGAGAATCGACCCTCGGTAACCACTGCTCTAATTTTTTTCCCTTCTCTTTTTGTCTTTGTTTTGCACTATCTTTTTTGTATCTCATATTTCATATGCTTTTACGACCAAAGTTTATAAATTCCATGACTTTTGATGAATTATTTCAAAACTCGACTTTAAAGAGTGTAAAGTAATAAACATGAGAAGAAGCAGTTGTTGACCGTGGCCTACCCCCTCTCTCGGTGCCGGTCAACTTTCTAGACCGGCACCGAGAGAGAACTTTAAAGAGTGTAAAGTAATAAACATGAGAAGAAGCAGTTGTTGACCGTGGCCTACCCCCTCTCTCGGTGCCGGTCAACTTCCTAGACCGCCGGGGCCACCGGATAGCCAGCCCATGCATATACATGCGATGGCCTTCTTTGAGAGCACAAGAAGTTTCGAGGCCAACGGAGCAACAGGACCCGCACTTCCTGCACAAACCGGACACATTCCCTCTCGATACCCATAGACTATCTCGAAGAACGGCCCTAGACTTGGTCTGTCATCTCGCGATGACATGCACTAACACGGAGAAGCAGTTATTCACCGTGGACTACACCCTCTCGGTGCCGAATAATGCCCTAGACCGCCAGGGCCACCGGATGGGTGCTCGATATAGAGACCGCCCGAGGGGGGGAGGGCACCCCTACATGCGTGTGGCCCATGCATATGCATGCAGGGGTGGTGTGCTATTTGAATAAGCAACGCACGTCCTTGACGTGACACGTGCCTCACAAACCACACACACGGGCGGGAACGTCGAGGACCGGCTGCGTCCGTCCCCGAGACAGAATCTTCGGTGGGTGATCCCGTGACAGAACGAGCCTAGACTTGGTCTGTCAACTCGCGATGACATGCACTAACACGGAGAAGCAGTTATTCACCGTGGACTACACCCTCTCGGTGCCGAATAACGCCCTAGACCGCCGGGGCCACCGGATGGGTGCTCGATATGGAGACCGCCCGAGGGGGGGAGGGCACCCCTACATGCGCGTGGCCCATGCATATGCATGCAGGGGTGGTGTGCTATTTGAATAAGCAACGCACGTCCTTGACGTGGCACGTGCCTCACAAACCACACACACGGGCGGGAACGTCGAGGACCGGCTGCGTTCGTCCCCGAGACAGAGTCTTCGGTGGGCGATCCCGTGAAAGAACGGGCCTAGACTTTGTCTGTCATCTCGCGTTGACATGCACTAACACGAAGAAGCAGTTATTCCCCGTAGCCTACCCCCTCTAGGTGCCGAACAACGCCCTAGACCGCCGGGGCCACCGGAGGGGTGCCGGTCTCTAGAACCGGACGAGGCCCATCCGAAGAAGAAAACACAAGACGGTAATTATGATGTGCTAAGGTTGTTTGCCAAGCATGAAAGAAAACAACAACAAAAAAGTATAATACATATTATCGAGAATGAACAAGAAGGAAAGATATCTAGGTTAGATGCTTTACCGAGAGAAATCTCAGAAAAGGTGGCCCTTACCGAGAGCCGAGAATCGACCCTCGGTAACCACTGCTCTAATTTTTTTCCCTTCTCTTTTTGTCTTTGTTTTGCACTATCTTTTTTGTATCTCATATTTCATATGCTTTTACGACCAAAGTTTATAAATTCCATGACTTTTGATGAATTATTTCAAAACTCAACTTTAAAGATTGTAAAGCCATAAACATGAGAAGAAGCAGTTGTTGACCGTGGCCTACCCCCTCTCTCGGTGCCGGTCAACTTTCTAGACCGGCACCGAGAGAGAACTTTAAAGAGTGTAAAGTAATAAACATGAGAAGAAGCAGTTGTTGACCGTGGCCTACCCCCTCTCTCGGTGCCGGTCAACTTCCTAGACCGCCGGGGCCACCGGATAGCCCATGCATAGCCCATGCATATACATGCGATGGCCTTCTTTGAGAGCACAAGAAGTTTCGAGGCCAACGGAGCAACAGGACCCGCACTTCCTGCACAAACCGGACACATTCCCTCCCGATACCCATAGACTATCTCGAAGAACGGGCCTAGACTTGGTCTGTCATCTCGCGATGACATGCACTAACACGGAGAAGCAGTTATTCACCGTGGACTACACCCTCTCGGTGCCGAATAATGCCCTAGACCGCCAGGGCCACCGGATGGGTGCTCGATATAGAGACCGCCCGAGGGGGGAGGGCACCCCTACATGCGTGTGGCCCATGCATATGCATGCAGGGGTGGTGTGCTATTTGAATAAGCAACGCACGTCCTTGACGTGACACGTGCCTCACAAACCACACACACGGGCGGGAACGTCGAGGACCGGCTGCGTCCGTCCCCGAGACAGAATCTTCGGTGGGTGATCCCGTGACAGAACGAGCCTAGACTTGGTCTGTCAACTCGCGATGACATGCACTAACACGGAGAAGCAGTTATTCACCGTGGACTACACCCTCTCGGTGCCGAATAACGCCCTAGACCGCCGGGGCCACCGGATGGGTGCTCGATATGGAGACCGCCCGAGGGGGGAGGGCACCCCTACATGCGCGTGGACCATGCATATGCATGCAGGGGTGGTGTGCTATTTGAATAAGCAACGCACGTCCTTGACGTGGCACGTGCCTCACAAACCACACACACGGGCGGGAACGTCGAGGACCGGCTGCGTTCGTCCCCGAGACAGAGTCTTCGGTGGGCGATCCCGTGACAGAACGGGCCTAGACTTGGTCTGTCATCTCGCAGATGACATGCACTAACACGAAGAAGCAGTTATTCCCCGTGGCCTACCCACTCTAGGTGCCGAACAACGCCCTAGACCGTCGGGGCCACCGGATGGGTGCTCGATATGGAGACCGCCCGAGGGGGGAGGGTACCCCTACATGCGCGTGGCCCATGCATATGCATGCAGGGGTGGTGTGCTATTTGAATAAGCAATGCACGTCCTTGACGTGGCACGTGCCTCACAAACCACAACGGGCCTAGACTTGGCCTGTCATCTCGCGATGACATGCACTAACACGAAGAAGCAGTTATTCCCCGTGGCCTACCCCCTCTAGGTGCCGAACAACGCCCTAGACCGCCGGGGCCACCGGAGCAACATGACCAGCACTTCCCGTACAAAACGGACACGTTCCGACACCATTAATAAAAAAACACCGGCATCTAGCATTAAGAAGAAGGCCTATCACTTTGAATGTTCTCTGCTCGAGACAGGTGAACATTCAAAGTGATAGTCCATCTCCTTAACAAGAGTGTAATGGATACCGAAGCTTACTGCATGTGGACTATCCCACTATTTAAATAGGTTTTGTTGCTTGTCTCTAGGCGAGGTGGGACTAAACTTTGATGGTGCCCTTATCATTACCGAGAGCTACTCTCGGCACCTGCTAATTTACCGAGAGCCTAGAGTTGACCCTCGGTAACCACTGCTCTACCGAGAGTCCTCTCGGCATAACTGCAACAGCCAAGTGCCTTCAGCTCCGAGCGCATGCCTCTTTGCCGAGTGCCGCCCTCGGTAAAATTTTGTTCCCAGTTCTGTTCATACTGTTTTTTGCTCGAGTTGGTGCAGCAAAAACATTTATACAATACTCAAACTTGCATTTCAAGTCACACAGGTTAACAACAAACTCACATAAGCATTAATCCATAAATAGTTCACACAAGCTTCATTTCAAATCACAAAGTAGCTCTTTAGTACAAGTGCCTACTTACTAATTAAACAACAAAGTGGTCTGCATGCATGCACCATATGATAAAAGCAACACCACAATTATGACAAACTGAAAGAGAATTATGAAGTTCTTCAACCCACTGAACCAGCTAAGCCGTGTCTGGCTTGCACCATTGCGTAATTCTGTTTTTCTCTTTTGCTTAAGCAAATACTGATTGTAATGATACTCTGCCGTCTCTCTATTGTTGAATGAGGCGAAGGAGTTGCCTTCATAATGAAGTATTTGTTCATTGCATTCCGACCATGAATTGTAGACTCCTGGACATCGTCCTCTGTACACCACATACCACTTCATCTACAAAAGAAAAAGAAATAAGGCACATCATACATAATCAACATAAGCATTCATCACTCATACAATCAAAAGCATCGCAAGTGGCCATCCAAGTCCATATCAGCAGGTACATAACTATACCACTAAATCAACGTCAAACTATCTAGGTGACTACTCCGAGGTGTAGTCGGTGAAACCAGTGATCGTCGAGTCAGAGCACGTGGGGGCATCCCCCACAGTGGAGGACCAAGCATCGTCGGGAATGATGGTCGGTGGACTCAATGGCTCCTTGCGTGGTGGAGCCTTGCCCTCCTTAGCTGGGGGATTCTTCTTGGCCAGATCCACAAAAAACTTCATTAGGATCAGCTGTGGGTTCTTCTCAAGGAGTTCCTCCAAGCGGTCCTCGGAGCTCTTCTTCGTGTCCGTGGAGTCGACCCTAATGGAAGCTTCGTCGTTGGAGGAGGCCATAGCCAAAAAATCGATCGATGCTAACACCTTTCATCACACAATGGAAAATAACATAAGAATCAAACATGAAAGATATAACATGAAGAGCTCACGTAGATCGACCGCCATCATCAAAAGTCGATTTTCTTCCTCCAAGAACAACTCTCAACGACACTCTCTCGCGTATATACGGTGGACACTCTCGCTGGTGGTGGTATATATGGTGGACACTCTCTCACGGGTATTTCAACTTTCGGTGATGGTTGAGCTGGGTGAGCCCCTCGTGCGTTATCAAGATATAACATGAGGAGCTCACACAGATCAACCGTCATCGCTCAAAAGTTGATTTTTCTTCCTCCAAGAACAACTCTCATCAACACTCTCTCACGTATATACGATGGACACTCTCGCTGGTGGTGGTATATATGGTGGACACTCTCTCACGGGTATTTCAACTTTTGATGATGGTTGAGCTGGGTGAGCCCCTCGCGCGTTATCAAGATATAACATGAGGAGCTCACACAAATCAACCGTCATCGCTCAAAAGTTGATTTTTCTTCCTCCAAGAACAACTCTCATCGACACTATCCCACGTATCTCATCGGTCACATCCGCACATAGCATCCATGCATACAACATTATCAACAATTATCTACATTTTTTCTTTTGAAAAAAATGTATCTACATGGCATCCATCCATCTATCAATCCATCCATCTATCTATGCACCCATCTATCAATCCATCCATCTATCTATGCATCCATCTATCAATCCATCCATCTATCTATGCATCCATCTATCAATCCATCCATCTATCTATGCATCCATCTATCAATCCATCCATCTATACACACATGGAGAGGAGGAGGGGGGCTCACCGGAGGGAGGAGCTCGGTGTGGTGTGGGGGGCGACGGTGGAGGGGGCACCGGTCGGTGGAGGGGCGCCGGTCGGTGGGGAGCAGAGGAGGAGGGGCGCCGGTCGGTGGGGAGCTGAGAGAAGAAACAACAGGAGGGAAATATGCTTAAGTAGTCGACGTCACATTTGCCGAGTGCTTGTCGGTGCGGCCCTCGGAAAAGAAATCAACTCACGATTTACCGAGAGCAGCTCTCGGAAAATACGTCCCCCTAAATCTAGGTTAGATGGTTTACTGAGAGTCACACTCGGAAAAACTAGACATTCCCGAGGGCCGATAGTCGACCCTCGGTAAGTACTGCTCTAATATTTTTTCCCTTCTCATTTTGTCTTTGTTTTGCACTATCTTTTTTGTATCTCATATTTCATATGCTTTTACGACCAAAGTTTATAAATTCCATGACTTTTGATGATTATTTTCAAAACTCAACTTTAAAGAGTGTAAAGTATAAAACATGAGAAGAAGCAGTTGTTGACCGTGGGGGGGGGCGGGGGTAGCAATGCCACCGGAGCATCGCACCGGGCCCTCATACATGCCGTACGGTGTGGTGGCATGTCCAAAGTGGCAGCACGCGTCTCCGAGGTGTGGCCCCCCTCACGGACGACGATGACACAGTAGTAGACGTTCTGCGGTAACGATGCGGCGTGAATATTATTAAATACTCGGAGCGCGATAAAATCATGAGTTTTTTTACACGACGTGGGCACATGTGCTATAGGACTGATGGTAATTTTCATAGTTTTTGGTGATGGAGAAGTATCTGAACACTTCCCTTTCCGCGGATTGCTCTTGGCGTGTCTACGACTGTCGCCGGCGGCCTCCGGGGGCTAGCACATGCCGCGAAATCTTGCGTAGGCGGTCTCTCACAAGTCTGGAAGTGTTGTGGCGGTTGCAAACGCCCGGCCCGCGTATCCGGGGTGTGCCCCCCTCACGGACGGCGCCGCCGCCGGCACCTGGAGGGGGGAAACGGACGCGTCGGGTCTACACGGATGGGGTCTTGCTGTGGCTTTGGCCCAGATGTTGCTCCAAAGTGTTCCGATGGGCTGACCTAACACAACCGGGTGGAGAGTTCCACTGGTCAAAGCCCGTCCGTGCAAAGTCAAAGGGCTAGATCCCGTGGTCAAACGCTACAGGGTTAGGCGGGACTGGGGCCCTGGGGGGTAGCAATGCCACTGGAGCATCGCACCGGGCCCTCATACATGCCGTACGGTGTGGTGGCATGTCCGAAGAGGCGGCACGCGTCTCCGGGGTGTGGCCCCCCTCACGGACGGCGATGACACAGTAGTAGACGTTCTGCGGTAATGATGCGGCGTGAATATTATTAAATACTCGGAGCATGATAAAATCATGAGTTTTTTACGCGACGTGGGCACATGTGCTATAGGACTGATGGTAATTTTTCATAATTTTTGGTGATGGAGAACTATGTGATAAACGTCCCTCTCCGCGGATTGCTCTTCGCGTGTCTACGACTATGGCCGGCGGCCTCCGGGGGCTAGCACATGCCGCCAAATCTTGCGTAGGCGGTCTCTCACAAGTCTGGAAGTGTTGTGGCAGTTGCAAACGCCCGGCCCGCGTCTCCGGGGTGTGCCCCCCCTCACGGACGGCGCTGCCGCCGGCACCTGGAGGGGGGAAACGGATGCGTCGGGTCTACACGGACGGGGTCTTGTTGTGGCTTTGGCCCGGATGTTGCTCCAAAGTGTTCCGATGGGCTGACCTAACACAACCGGGTGGAGAGTTCCACTGGTCAAAGCCCGTCCGTGCAAAGTCAAAGGGCTAGATCCCGTGGTCAAACGCTACAGGGTTAGGCGGGACGGGGGCCCTGGGGGGTAGCAATGCCACCGGAGCATCGCACCGGGCCCTCATACATGCCGTACGGTGTGGTGGCATGTCCGAAGAGGCGGCATGCGTCTCCGGGGTGTGGCCCCCCTCACGGACGGCGATGACACAGTAGTAGACGTTCTGCGGTAACGATGCGGTGTGAATATTATTAAATACTCGGAGCGCGATAAAATCATGAGTTGTTTACACGATGTGGGCACATGTGCTATAGGACTGATGGTAATTTTTCATAATTTTTGGTGATGGAGAAGTATCTGATAAACTTCCCTCTCCGCGGATTGCTCTTCGCGTGTCTACGACTGTGGCCGGCGGCCTCCGGGGGCTAGCACATGCCGCCAAATCTTGCGTAGGCGGCCTCTCACAAGTTTGGAAGTGTTGTGGTGGTTGCAAACGCCCGACACGCGTCTCCTGGGTGTGCCCCCCTCACGGACGGCGCCGCCGCCGGCACCTGGAGGGGGGAAACGGACGCGTCGGGTCTACACGGATGGGGTCTTGCTGTGGCTTTGGCCCGGATGTTGCTCCAAAGTGTTCCTATGGGCTGACCTAACACAACCGGGTGGAGAGTTCCACTGGTCAAAGCCCGTCCGTGCAAAGTCAAAGGGCTAGATCCCATGGTCAAACGCTACAGGGTTAGGCGGGACGGGGGCCCTGGGGGGTAGCAATGCCACTGGAGCATCGCACCGGGCCCTCATACATGCCGTACGGTGTGGTGGCATGTTCGAAGAGGCGGCACGCATCTCCGGGGTGTGGCCCTCCTCACGGACGGCGATGACACAGTAGTAGACTTGGTCTACACGGATGGGATCTTGCTGTGGCTTTGGCCTTGACTTGGTCTGTCATCTTGTGATGACATGCACTAACACGGAGAAGCAGTTATTCACCGTGGACTACACCCTCTCGGTGCCGATCAACGCCCTAGACTGTCGGGGCCACCGGAGGGGTGCCGGTCTCTAGAACCGGGCGAGGCCCATCATTTGAAAAAGAAAACACAAGACGGTAATTATGATGTGCTAAGGTTGTTTGCCAAGCATGGAAGAAAACAACAAAAAAAGTATAATACATATTATGGAGAATGCACAAGAAGGATGCTTTACCGAGAGTTCCTCTAGGAAAATGCGGCCATTGCCGAGTGCTGCTGGACGACCCTCGGTAAATTCTGTCGGTGCGGCTCTCGGAAAAGCCCCCAAGATCTAGGTTAAGACTTTTACCGAGTGTCGTTAGAACTTGGCTCTCGGAAATGTTTCCCGCAGGGACTTATGCAAAATTTCCCCCTTGCGCGCTCACTCCTCTCTTCTCTCTCTGTCTCTCTCGCCCCCGCCCCCTCTGTCCGCCGCCGCCCCTTAGTGCCGCCTCCCCATCCGGCGAGCTCTGCCGCCGCCGCCGCCACCGGGAGTGCCTCCCCCGACCCCTCGACCTCCACCGAGCCCCCCCACCGCCACCTCCACCGAGCTCGTCCACCGCCACCATCTCGGCCAAGCTTCACCGAGCACCACCGGCGCGGCATCCCCTCCACTAAGCTCTACCTCGTCCGGCATCCACCTCCCCCGCCGCCCCCTGCCCCGTTGGTGAGCCCCTACTCAAACTCGTTTTTTTGAAATAAAAGGGGTTTCCCCCCTCTCCATTACAACAAAAGGTGTATATATATGCATAGTGAATAATGTGTGTGGGTGTGTGCTTTGTATATGTGTGTGTGTTAGTGAGTGATGTTGGTGTATGTGTGCATATATAATGAATGGTTTTTTTATATTTAGGTGTGTATATATGTGCATATATAATGAATGGTGTATGTGAGTGTGTGTGTGGGAGAGGGGTGCTATTGATGTATGTGTGTGTGTGCATGTGCGAGTGAGTGTGTGATGTGTGTGTATGGATATGTGAGTGTGTTTGTGTGTGGGGGGTGTGTGAGTGAGTGTTTCATGCAGGACATATGATGTTTGTGTGTTTGACATATGATTGACACAACTTCATTCTTTCATGCAGGACATGCATCTATTTTGACAATAGAGAGAGTGAATTCCATTGCACGCTTCAAGGGTAATCTCTTCCCGTTCATGTGTAGGTTTTCATTATTTGTAGATCACCTAAATAGTCGCGTAACCTAGGTGTCTCCCGTTCGGAAGGGTTGTATCTATAATATGCAAGTCTTTGCATATTTATAACCTCAACTCTTTCAAATTGTCCACGTTTTCCATGGACAACCCGAGGATGTGTAGGCGGGTCGTTTTCATGATGTACTTAGATCCGAGACAGAATTTCGACAGTGTCTCCTTGTTGTTCTCTAGATACACATCCTCTTGGCTTATTGCCGAGACGTGTATTTGGAGAACAGCGGGGAGGTGCTGCCGAAATTTTGTCTCGGGGCGGAGTACGTCATGAAAGCGGACCCATCCTACACATTCTCAGGTGGGATTAGGACCTATCTTTACCTATTACATAGCTCAGTGCATGTCGTAAAACTTGATGGAACCACTTGTTACATAAAAAAATTATGTGTGTGTTTCACTTTATATCAGAGGATGGAAGAACGTGAGTGGATGTACACCGGACATCCCAGCATGGAGGGTATGACCCCTGAGTGGAGGTCGAAGACCAATGATTTCCTGGAATTAGTATTTGCTGGAGAAACGCCAGTTCGTGGAATTTGGTGCCCATGCACGGAGTGTGATAACCAGACTGAAAGAGATAAGATTACTATGAGTAAACACTTAGGCAAATATGGGTTTACGCCAGGCTATTACCGGTGGATCTTTCACGGTGAGACAGAACAGTCCAGGGCGGAGGTGGTGCGACAACGCACCGGCGAATATGATACTCGGATTGAAAACCTGTTAGATGACATCCGCCGTGCGGATCCGCGGGAGGACCCGAACTCCGAGGAGCCGCCGGAAAGCCCTGAAGAGTATCATGCAGCTTTGTTTGCGGCACAAAAACCCCTTCACGCCCATACAGAGGTTACTCAACTAGATGGCATTGCACGCCTAATGGCCCTGAAGGCAAACCATAACATGAGCATAATTTGCTTCAATGATTTGTTGTCAGTTATTGCTAGCCTGTTGCCTAAAGAAAATATATTGCCAAAGAACATGTACGAGTCGAACAAAATCCTCGGTTCACTTAAGATGTCGTATGAGCAAATACATGCTTGTCCAAACGGATGCATGTTATTTAGAAATGAACATAAAGATACGAATTATTGTGTCAAGTGCAAATCCTCTAGGTATATTGAGGTAATAGATGATGATGGTAGCAAGAGGCAGCTCACAATTGCCGTCAATATCCTTCGATATCTTTCATTCACAGAAAGGATCCAGAGGCTTTATATGACCGAGGAAACTGCCCAATATATGAGATGGGTCACTGAAGGGAAGATGTACAATACAAAAAAGATGCAACATCCACGGGATGGTGAAGCATGGAAGAAATTTGTTGAAATTCATAAGAAAACAGATGACTAGAAGAGTGTAGCTGTTGGGATAACAACCGACGGGTTCAATCCATATGGTTTGATGGCTGCCATATACAGTTGTTGGCCAGTATATGTTATCCCCCTGAATCTGCCCCCTGGCGTTTGCATGCAACGACATCACATGTTCCTGACGTTGATAATTCCAGGTCCTAACTATCCCGAGAAGCATATGAGTGTGTATATGGAGCCATTGGTGGACGACTTATTTGTTGCTTGGAACAACGGGGTCCGGACATACGATGCCGTTTCAAAGAAGCACTTCAATATGCATATCTGGTACCACACATCGCTACATGACCTACCGGCACGTGCGATATTTTGTGGTTGGTGTGTAAAGGGGAAGTGGCCTTGCCCAGTGTGTCGACAGCGTGTGACTTTCATTTGGCTGGCTAAGGGTCACAAGTATGTATGCTTTGACCAACATCGGCAGTTCCTTCGTCTTGATCACCCATACAGGCAAGACGCTATGCACTTCCAAAAAGGTGTTATTGTTGATGACCCGCCACCACCTATTATGACCGGTGCCCAGCTTAAGGATGAGTTAGATGCTCTCGAGGAAAAGCTCGATGGGAAAGGTTTTGTGGGATATGGAGAGACACACCAGTGGACTCACATTCCAAGCTTATGGAGGCTCCCTTACTTTAAAGATCTTCTACTTCCACACAACATTGATGTAATGCACACTGAAAAGAATATTGCGGAGGCCTTACTCGGCACGCTCCTCGACACCGAGAAGTCAAAGGATAACATTCAGGCTAGGATCGATCAAGCCAAACTATGCAACAGGCCAAAATTAAATTTGGTGCCTCGTGCAAAAGGTAATTCTTGGAAGAAGCCACCAGCCCCTTTCACCCCTTCAATGCCCCAAAGGAAGGAAATTCTCCAATGGATTGTGAACAACTTGTACTTCCCTGATGGATATGCAGCTAATATCATGAGGGGAGTGAATATGGCTACAAAGCGAATAGGAGGCCTCAAGAGTCATGACTACCATGTATGGCTTGAGCGGATAATGCCTGTGATGATTCGAGGGTATGTCAGAGAGGATATTTGGCGAGTGCTGGCGGAGTTGAGCTACTTCTTCCGTCAGCTTTGTGCCAAAGAACTAGATTATGAAGTGGTTACAAAGTTGGAGGAACAAGCACCTGAGTTGCTATGCAAGTTAGAGATGATATTTCCGCCAGGTTTCTTTAATCCGATGCAACATATGATCTTACATCTCGCGTATGAGGCTAGAATGGGAGGACCTGTGCAGTTCCGATGGCAGTATGCACCTGAACGGGAGTTCAAGCATCTTCGTGGGAAATGTAAGAATAAAGCCCGCATTGAAGCCTCCATAGCCGAGGCATACCTGAACGAGAAGGTGGCCACGACCACGACAAAGTACTATCATGACAGTATTCAGACTAGGTTAAATCCAGCTCCTCGTTACAATGAAGAACCCACCAGTAATGTTTCCGACCTTAGCCTCTTCAAAGGCCAAGGTGGCAAAGCAAGTGGACCGAAGCCCAAGAACTTTTCACCTACTGAGTGGTCGACTATTATGATCTATGTCTTGACCAACATGGAAGAAGTGCAACCGTACATAAAGTAAGTGTAGAACACCTTTATTGACAACTACTCACTAGTCTTGAGTTCTAACTCGAATTCTTCCTATTGCTAGGGAATTCCAGAACGAATTCTGGAAGCTACCACGGCCTCCTAGCGACGAAGAATCAGCAGACCTTCTTGAAGATACCAATGCTGATGGCGGTTTCATTTCTTGGTTCTCAAGAAAAGTAACTTTTCTAACTTTATGTTACTTCAAGTTGATCTTACTTGCCTGTAATGCTTCCACTAATGAACCAGACAATCTCCTATTAATCTTGTAGGCATATCAGGAGGTTGATATGGACGCCAAAGTGAGAGAAGTAGCCAAAGGTTTTGAATACGAGGCCAAGTCATTTCAGGCTTACGACATGAATGGGTATCGCTTCCACACTGATAAACACACGCGTGAGAGGCCCAACCGAAGGTCAATAAATAGTGCGGTCTATTGTCTAGGGACAGATGGACGTCACTACTATGGAACCATCGAAGAAATTTATGAGTTGCAGTATTGTGGTTTACAAGGAGAAGCCCATCGTATTCAGATGCATCTGGCTCAATCCTGAGAAAGTGAGACGAACCCCTAGTATTGGCTTTGTCGAAGTTCAACGAGCATCAAAATATGCACTAAATGATGTCTATATTATGGCTCAACAAGCTACACAAGTGTTTTTTTCTCCCATACGCGTGCACATCTACGGAATATATCGATCTCTTGAAGTGGGATGTCGTGTACAAGGTACCCCCACGTATCAAGGTACCTACCCCAAACAAGGACGATTACCATATAAACCCTAACACATACGAGGGAGAGTTCTTTCAAGAAGCAGACACTGACGAAGACGAAGATGATGCAAAGGAAGATGATGGCGTGCATCACGAACATGACGCTATGGAACATGAGGCCATGGATGACATGGAAGTAGATAATGCAGAGGACGAATACGAGGATGTTTCTGACCCTCGAGATTTGGCATTACTTATGCGATGGCACATGGGGCTAGATGAGGATGAGGGCCCCCCTGAAGACTTCGAGGATGAATGTATGAACGGGCGTGATAGCGATGATGAAAGCCCTGATCCAAATGTTGCACCTAATATTGACCCTTATTTCTAACAACTCCATGTAATCGTGTGAGAACTCTATGTATGTGTGTCACAACTCTATGTATTCGTGTGTGTAACAACTCTATGTATTCGTGTGTGCAACAACTCTATGTATTCGTGTGTGCAACAACTCTATGTATTTGTGTGTGTAACAACTACATGTATTATTGTGACAATTCCATTTATTCTTCATATGTGATATATTTATTGTATTTACATCAAGTTGTATCATCTGTACTAACTGGTTTGTTCTTCTTCGTATCAGGTGATTGAAACATGACAGGTAGCAAGAAGATTCCAAAGGAAAGTTTGAAAAAAGTGAATGATCTGTACAATGATCAACATGCTCGACCGATGAAAGCGGTGGCCGCTCCTTCATCGGTTGCCACAACCGCCAAGAAGGCCAAAGGATTGGCGGGTCTAGACACCCGTCCGGCAAAACGTGCGAAACAAGGTCGAGTACCACGCGGGGGAGGAGTAGGAGGCGGACGAGGAGGGGGAGTAGGTGAGGCAGGAGGAGGAGGCGGAGGAGGAGGCGGATGAGGAGGGGGAGTAGGTGAGGCAGGAGGAGGAGGCGGACGAGGAGGGGGAGTAGGTGAGGCAGGAGGAGGAGGCGGACGAGGAGGGGGACACTGGCAAGGATATCACTTACTTCGAGACATGGACCATCAAACGTACCAATGACGACAAGGACAATGACCCTCTCCACCAGGAGAGGGACTGGATCAGCTCTAAAGCCCGGCCAGATGGAGAGAACTACACCAAAAAATTGAAGGAGACGTACGGGCCTGACGCTGATCCTCACGTGCTACCGTTTGACCCTCTTGTGGCCATTGCCGCGGCAGGCGGTAGACCGAATAGCCGGATGGCGGTTCACCTCGATTCTGTCATAACCTCCTCCCTTCCGAGAGTCAACACGCTCCGTGCTATGAGTACTGGCTCTACTCCTACCGTAGAGCGTCACGTACCACATTCCGTGAGCATTATTGAGGATATTCAGGTCAGTGCTTCTTCATTGATCCTTCATGGTCCTGCATATTTGCATTTCAACATGAATGACATTTGCATTGCCATATTGTAGACTCGACTGATTGACACCGAGAAAGAACGAGATGAAAACCGGGCCAAGCTGAAGGCACAAGATGATCTAGTGAAGTCTTTACAACATGTGGTGGCCAATCTTTATTCCATGCAAGGCCAACCAGTGCCAGAGATGCCACCGACGCCAGAGTGGAACATTGTGAGTTTCGTTCAAACTATTCTATCACCATTTTCGGCATTACCATATGCATTCATCTCACTATTGGGTCAATCCATCACAGCTCAACCCATCACAAGGGTCGAACAATGTTCCGGTAGTTCCACCTCAAGTTGGTGGAGTTGGGGCAGCAAAGGGAATAATGCCTTCTAATGTCGATGTTATCACTCCGGTTGATGGAGTTGGGGCAGCAAACAGAATGATGCCTTCTAATGTTGATGTTATCACTCCGATCTCCAAAATCGCGTGAACTTCATGTTATGTTATGTTAGAAACGGTTCCTTGTATGTCGAGAACTCTTGCATCTTGAGACTTGTAAACTTGTGGTAGTCGAGTGTCTTCACTACTATTTCACCTTTTATGCACTATTGCTTTTATGTGGAATGCTTTTCAGAATCATTGCTTCTTTTGTTCAATGATGCTTATATGTGACATGTTCTATGTGTGATGAACTATATGCTGCTGCTGTATATGTTTCGCTGCAGGAAAGAAACAGAAACAGGAAAAAAAGGCTCCTGGGCACACCATTACCGAGGGTGGCTCTCGGTAATAACTGTGAAACTGGACCATAATGCACCCTTTACCGAGAGGCCTCTCGGTAAACATGTACCAACCAGTAGAACCTGACACCTTTACCGAGAGGCCTCTCGATAAAGGATAATAACCTGTGGTGCCCATGACAACTTTACCGAGAGGGCTCTCGGTGAAGGGAAAAGGATTGCCGAGGGTGGCTCTCGGCAAAGTTGGACCTCGACCTGCTCTCGTGGTCCCACATGTCAGGAGGTGACACGTGCCAGCCTCCTAGTGGTTCTCTTTGCCGAGAGGGGCTCTCGGCCAAGATGGCCCTCGGCCTGTTCGCCTGATCCCACATGTCAGGAGCTGACACGTGTCAGCCACCTACTGGGTGGCCTTGCCAAGAGTGGCTCTCGGCAAAGTTGGCCCTCGGCCTGTTCGCCTGGTCCCACATGTCAGGAGCTGACACGTGTCAGCCACCTACTGGGTGGCTTTGCCGAGAGGGGCTCTCGGCAAAGCTGGCCCTCGGCCTGTTCGCCTGGTCCCACGTGTCAGCCACCTACTGGGTGGCTTTGCCGAGAGAGGCTCTCGGCAAAGCTGGCCCTCGGCCTGCTCGCCTGGTCCCACGTGTCAGCCACCTACTGGGTGGATTTGCCGAGCGTGGCTCTCGGCAAAGCTGGCCCTCGGCCTGTTTGCCTGGTCCCACATGTCAGGAGCTGACACGTGTCAGCCACCTACTGGGTGGCTTTGCCGAGAATTGCTCTCGGCAAAGTTGGCCCTCGGCCAGTTCGCCTGGTCCCACATGTCAGCAGCTGACACGTGTCAGCCACCTACTGGCTCTCTTTGCCGAAAGTGGCACTCGGCAAAGAAGGCCCTCGGCCTGTTCCCCTGGTCCCACGTGTCAGGAACCGCCGGCACCGTCTGCTATCCGTTAGCTACTTTATTTTGCCGAGTGATACTGTTTGGCTCTCGGCCAAGCCTTTGCCGAGTGCCCGTGTTCTGACTCTCGGCAAACTCCTGTTTGCCGAAGAGGTGTACGCCGGGTGGCTTTCGCCGAGGGTGACACTCGGCAAAGGCTTTGCCGGCAGTTTTCGGCCCTTTGCCGAGTGTCCGTGGCACTCGGCGTAGCCCAGAATTCCAATAGTGGGAGGGCCATGCCGTGCTGTTCCTTTTGTTTTCTTTGTGGAATTGAGCTATGATGTTTTGTATTCATCGAAGTGTTCAGTGTCCACTCTCGGAATTATTTGTGCGCAAGTGCTGCCAGCCATCGGAAGCGGGCACCGGATCATAGATTAGTACTCCCTCCGTTTTAAAATAGATGATCCAACTTTATACTAACATCTATTTTGAAACGGAGGGAGTACCTATCTCGTCGGGAGGGGCGACGTGAATCGACCGCCTTCCGTTTGGCCACCCTGCATTGGGAATTTGCCGCCGCGTGCGGCCAGACGGAGCCGTCCAAACAGAGCCGCGCCAAGGCACCTCCTTAGGTCAAACGCAAACGATCCGTGCCCAGCTCCCATAGGCCTCCAGATTTGGTTAGTCCTGGTCACTCAATTTGGTGCGTTAGTAGATAGATTTTTTTTTATAAGATAGACAAGGTGGCGTTTGATTCGACCGGGGTTGGGCGAGCGCGCGCGCGTGCATGCAGCGGGCGTGGGGCGTCGCATCGAGATCGGGGCACGATCGGTGGATATTGGGGAAGACAAGGGAGAACGGACACGGAGATGCAAGGCGAGGCCGGACAGCGAGAAGGCCTCACGCTGAGGACCAACTCCCAGGTTGTTGTGCGCGCGGGCTTAAAAGAATCGGCGGCGGTCAGATTGAGGAGCTCGAATCTGTTTTGGACGAACGAGTCAGGACAATCTATGTCTTACTGATTTACTCCATGCATGATCGATCATAGTCGTTTATGGTAGCATTACGGCTGTCTAGCAAGCATCTAAAAATGAACGTAGGAAAATGTTTTTGTCAGATTTATATACGTCTAGTTCAGAACGCCCTTTATATATAGGTACTCCTGCGACATCTATATCTACCTGTGCATTATTACTACAGTACTGAACTTGCTATGATCTGTACTAGTAGTATTTTGTGGAAGAAAAAAGTGTCATCTCATGTCCCGCGTGGGGGTGGATCTATCATGTTTTAGGGTACGTAACCACACCGGCCAGCCATGATGGTTCTTAAGCTCACTCGATTAATCTCCACAAATACCAATTAGCTTGGCCTTTCTATGATGTTTTGTCGGGGCAAAGCAACAAAACAGTATTATCTCGCAACAACAACAACAAAAAAGTAACAAAACAGTAATCCTAAAAACGTAGCATACTGAGTTACCGACCAAATACACCATGCATGAGAGCAAATCATCCTGACCCACGATTATTAGCCCCAAACCATGCAACTTTGCTTTACCGTCCTCGAGCCGGCCAGCCCATGCATGCACACTTTGAAGCCAACACATACCTGGGCATGATGAGACGGATCTCCCCATGCATGCATGCACCCTCGTCAATCACTTTTGCCACCAAAAGACGCACATGCACGTAGACGGGCGCGGTCGAGAGGAGGAGGAGGCCAATCATGTCCGCTTCTTCCCTCCGTTCGTCCAATCCAATCGAGTCGTCACGCGAGAAAGGGTTACGAGACTACCCGCCTAAACTAATCCCGGCTGAATGGCTACGGCTATCTGTGGCGTAGCGGTGGACCACGGCCGGTCAGGCGATCTCCCAAAGCTATAGCCGAAGGGCCGAAAGATCGGAGGCGAGGCGAGGGCCGAGACCGGCTGGCTCGATCGATCGCCTCGGGAATTGGCTCCCGCGCAGCACAGCACGGGTTTCCCGTGCACGGCGCGCTCGGGAACGCCCAAAGGCCGGAAAGCCGGCAGTGCCGGCCGCGGCCGGGCGCCACGACCGACGCGAGCTACGACCGCATGCATGCACGCAACGGCATCCCGATCGATCATCGATCTCTCTTTCACACACACAGAACAATCCGGTGCGAGCCATTATTCAGGCGGCAAAGCAAAGGGAACGAGCTGGCCTTGCCGCCGCTTTCCGGAGCGGCCGCTCGCGGTCTCGTTCCGGTTGCCCCGCCCTGCCGCGGCCGGGCGGTGTGGCCGGATCATTGGTATCTGCTGGAGGACGCCCCAAAAGTGTGACACCTTCCACAACTTTTCGGGAGCTCTTCGGAAAAGTTCTGGCTTCCGCGGACTTAACGGGAGTTCTAAGACTACGTACTGGTTGCTTACCTTATAAATGCAAAATGTAAAAAGCTTAATTAGGTTAGGTGGTGCCATGCGTAGGGTTTGGCACCCTTCTCTGCTGATGAGAGCGCGCATGCAAAGCAGACCGGAATTCAGCCGAATCGAGTGCCATGCACGTACGGTGCTTGCGTTTTGCATCAACTCGTATGCATATGTCTTCATGCATGATTGGGCGTGTCTGGCTAGTTGGTGCGGTTTGTGACTCGACGACTTGGATACACAAGTCGGCCTGTCCTCACGGAAGAAAAAACACAGTAAGAATGGAAATTGAAGCAGCGTGCCGCTACTGTTCCGCCTGTACAGGACGAGCCAAACGAGTGTGAGCTTTACTGTTTGACTAGTATAGAACAGATAAGCCCGGCCTACCCAGCATGTTACCGCCCTGACATCTCTTTTGATTTTCATGCCTGATCACGTTCACCCGTTGAAATTAGCAAGCGCGTAGTACAACTGACAGGTTTGACTGCAAACACACATATAGCTAATCTCCATGCGTGCGGCTGCCAATAATTAAGTTATGCAAGTGCATTTCCATCCTCTGATCCAGTATATTAAGATAATGGAGCGAGCGATAAAATTACGAACTAGAATAATTTCTGAGATTAGCATCGATCTGTCTTGTCTTGGTGGCAGGTGTACTGCTTAATTGCTATATGTGATAAAAATGACAATCTGTCTTGTTGCCGTTTAACTTGTTCGTAAGCTAGCTACTCAAGAAATCCACGCCTTCCATATTGAATTCACCGGCCGGCACTTCGATTGGGTTATACTACTACTGTAGATCAATGAACGAACTCCAAAACCGGTAGATTGTCCATGCACCACGGGCCTGGTCCTCACCACGTACGATTCCCCTGGGCGAGTCACGAGTCACGACCCATGCAAGGAGCCAGGGATCTCCATGGAATAACGAACCCCAAATCAGCCGCATTATTGTAATCCTCAACTCGGCAAACAGGGGCTCGTCTAAGACATGATGCTACGCGACACGATGGCACTTAGATCTGCATGCATGGGCGACCAGGGCCCCATTGTTAATTGGGGCCTTAAGGATGTCGGGCATGGCGCACGAGGCGAGCTATGCTATCAGTAGTAGTAGGGTTTTGCAAGCAGTGGCAGCTTTTGCGCATGTCTCCCTCCATCCCCTCGCTCGAGGAAAACAAAAGGAAAGAAACCGCGCACTGGAGAGAGTGAGTGAGTGAGACCTTCGGATCCGCTACTGCCACTGCCACGACCACCGCCTCGGCCCTGCCCGGCCCTGCCCAATTATATAAGTGCCCCCTCTGCGCATCTATTGATTTCAGCATCGCTTCTGACCAGAAGAAGATCCCGGAAGAAACAAGATCAGTAGTACGAGAGACTAGCTATAGCTAGCACAACAAAGTGGGGGTCAGATAGTAGATAGAAAGATCATCGAGCTGGTCGATCGATCGTGTATACACCGTGGTGATCGACGGAAGTGCCTAGCTCAATCTTACAGATAGCTAGCTAGAGGTAGTGTCAATGGAGGCGCTGAGCGGGCGGGTGGGAGTGAAGTGCGGGCGGTGGAACCCGACGGCGGAGCAGGTGAAGGTGCTGACGGAGCTGTTCCGGGCGGGGCTGCGGACGCCGAGCACCGAGCAGATCCAGCGGATCTCCACCCACCTCAGCGCCTTCGGCAAGGTGGAGAGCAAGAACGTCTTCTACTGGTTCCAGAACCACAAGGCCCGCGAGCGCCACCACCACAAGAAGCGCCGCCGCGTCGCATCCTGCTCCCCCGACAGCAGCAGCAACGATGAAGAGACCGGCCGTGCCGCCGCCGCCGAGCCCGCCGACCTCGTGCTCCAGCCTCCCGAGAGCAAGCGGGAGGCCAGAGGCTACAACCACCACCCCCGGATCATGACATGTAAGTTAGCAGTAGCACCCATGTCGTTGTTCATACGTAGAGCTTGGTTTGTTCCTAATGGAACAGTATCCTTAGATCATCGGCCCGGTGCTGATCCATTTGGTGCGTGCATGCAGGCTATGTGAGGGAGGTGGCGGAGCAGGAAGAGGCGACGACGTGGGAGCGGCCGACGAGGGAAGTGGAGACGCTGGAGCTGTTCCCGCTCAAAGCAGCCTGCTACGACCTGGAGCTGGAGGCGGACAGGTTCAGCCGGTATGTGAGGAGCGGCGAGCAACAGTGCAGGGAGATCTCCTTCTTCGACGTGGCCACCGGACGGGATCCGCCGCTGGAGCTCAGGCTCTGCAGCTTCGATCGGTATCTGGTCTAGATCAACGTCGCACGCACGCACGCATGCATGTAGCTGCTTGTATCACCTGTCAGTCTACCTGACCATGGATGTCGCACACGCATCATTGCCTAGTATCCGCATCAAAAGCTGTACGAGAAGGGATACGGCATGTGTTGTAGACGCAAGAGGCACGACCGTAGCGTACGTAGCTGCAGGCAGAATCTGAGAGGATCAGAAAAGAGCTCGTAGAGATTTCCGACCCCTTTCCGTTGATATTTTCATCATGAGATGCACTGTTCTTTTCTTCCTCCTCGCTTCCGGCCTGTTGCATGGTCTGCTATAATTAACCTCTGGGTGGAAACTGATGCTATATGACCGTATTATTAGTGCATTACAAGTATGAAATCTGCAGTCAAGGTCTTGCCCTAGGAGACCGTCGAAATCTACAGTCAAAATATATGCATGTCAATGTTTTAACTTGGCTGCAACTCGTAAACTCAAGGCGTTAGGTGGGAAGATGCAGTATGAACACATGATTTGACACAGTACATGGAATTCGAAATGTCGTCCTTCCTACATATATAATCCCCACCTAGTGTGTACTACTACTACCCGTTAGACTGTCGTGCCGGGAGTACGTACGTCTTGTCCCTGGCCTTTTCAAGAAAAAGGACTCTGACTTGCTCAGTGCATGTGGTAGTCAACTGTGTATGCTTCGCTCTAGGAAACTGCTGGGCGATGGGCCGCTTTGGAGGCTTGCCGTTGGACCCAGAGTTTCAAAGTTTGCAGCTAACTTTCCGGCCATCGGGTACATCTTGTTTGTTGACTTTCACACACTGAGTAGTGTGGATCGAGAATAAGGATCAGCACACTCGACGCACACTGTGTGGCAAAGATTCAGTTTGCCTGCCTCCAGAATCACTGCATACATTCTGCAGAATGTCAGGTTAGTTGGTGTCGACGGCATAGGCAGAAATGGAGTTTAACTAGCAAAGCTCGCGCGGCGGCACGCCGCCGATATAGTGTGTCTATATGAAGTGAGGGTACATGCAGAGTGGTATCAAGTCAGAAAAGTTGTTGCACATCTTTACTTCAATTCTTGTTTGCATTGTAAATTTATTTTGTTGTGTGGTTACCTACTGAAGTGAGGGCATCAGCGAGCATCCCCGACCAAATCCCCAAGGGGTGCACGTGTTCTTCACCTATTAGCTGACATAACATAGAGGCAATATATTGTGCATGTAAGTTTTTGATGACCATAGATAAATGTCACAAGAAGGAAAAATAATTACCAAGTACACAAAAAAACATACTTAGAAATATTATCTTGCCACAAACCTGCAGGAAAAAAAATATTTCCAAGAATGCAACAGGTACATCATAGTCAAATCTGAAAGAATCAGATTCTTAAAGTTAAAATATGCAAAATGCAAAAAGGAGTTTGCTTAATGAAGGTAAAAGAAAAGTTTGAAGCAGAATAAAGGGTACAATATTCACTTACTGTTTAACCCAAATTATTGTTGGAGTCATTCAGCAGGACTAAAGCTTGCTTTCATTTGTTGAAACTTACTATTATCATTACATAAAAATCATCCTAGGATGTCCATCATCTGCCGCATACACAAATGAAGACCAAATACCAACGCCAGGTGAATGGAAAAGATAGAGCAAACAAAAAAGGCTGGCTGCCATAATTCATGTAATCTATCAAAAAGGAATACAGAACTAATTAGGCATATATTTTTTGTACTATATGCACACCCTTCAAATCTGAACTAACAATTGATATCCTTATTGCCCGAAGCTCAAAACTACAAGGGAGAACTAAAACTGCAATGGTGCATTTATGTATTACAATGAAAAAAATCAGAAGACTCTCCCTTCCATAAGATTTTTTTACTGAAGGGGTATAAATATCAATTTATGAAATATAAATTATTATCTTTTTTTAGGGGTGCGTAAATTATTATGTAAGCATGTAAATCTGAGTGTGAGACGTCCTTGGGCTTATTTCCAGCCACGCACATATCCTTGCGCTTGTCTCTCCAAGGATGTACTCGGACCAAAGAGAAAAGAGAGCAAAATGAGACGGTCCATCTTAGGTATATAGACACACACACGCGCGCGTATGTATGTATGTATGTATGTATGTATGTATGTATGTATGTATGTATGTATGTATGTATGTATGTATGTATGTATGTATGTATAAACACCACGCCTATCGAACTTGCCATGAACCAAGAATTCAAAGCAATTTTTGTTTTGCGCAAAAATTGAACCGGTGAAAAATACGTCCTCGAAATCTCAACTCAAGATTAACTCGGTTACCTGCCACTTCTCATCTCTCTTTGACCACCATAGTGTTTTTGTCATGCAAAAGAACTTGCCTATTATATTTTACTAGTAATTATGTACGTGTAATGCACGTGAATATTCGATAGGATATTAGTGGCACGTTATATTAGGTAAGGTATATTTGTGACACATTGATATTTGGTAAGATATTAATTGTTTTTTTCGTGAGAATGGTAAGATATTAATTACATGGCAGATTTCATGGGATAGCGTTGAGTCTATACGTGTTTATAACCAATGACAGTGGTGGGTAATTAGAGCGTTAAACGTGTTTGGTGCTCAACATTGGAGCGATTTGAACCGCTAGATCACATGATTTGATGGTCGAGATGCTTTGGATCTACCCCTTTGGGTCTTTTTATATTGGTATACATTTTGCAGGGGAAAGAACTTGCCTAATCTTTTATTTTTGACGGGAAAAGAACTTGCCTATATATGCTACAAAATAACAACATGAAAAAATCAATCTATTCAAAAGCTATTCACTTAAACAATGTGTTTCCTATTCAAAGATGTACAGAGCAGTACAAAAGTCAAATTTAAAACTGCGACACTGGAAAGCATGCTATTAGTTCTAAAACTAAAGTTTGCAACCTCAGCATCATGTTATCCACATCTAGGTTTGCTGAATGAAAGTAAGCCACTGAGACACGACTGCATACAACGGTGGCACCGTGGAGCACCTAAGCTGAGGCGTGAGAGTAGCACATACCCCTGGTGGTGCTGCTGCTATCGCTTTCGAGCTGACAAGGAGTCGGCGAGGAAGGACCGAAGGAGAAGTGCAGCACTGCACGAACTTGCCTTCAGAGTTCGTGTACCACACGAAGAGCACTGCCGGCGTGGTGGACAGGAAGTTACCTGCAGCGGTAGACGACTCTGTTATGTGGCGGTGGCGCTTACCTGGAATGTACCGAGCAGTTGGGAACGACGGTGTCATACACACGCGCCGCGCGACACAGCGCGGACTGCGAAGAGAGCGTGGAAGAGGCAGCCATCGTGTGCAGAGTGCTCGCCATCCCACAGTTGACGCCGAGGAGCAGGGTCAAGGAGCAGGGGCGCCTCCTCCCGTTAGCTTCGGCTCGAGCCTCTCCGAGACAGCATCTCTCCACGACGACGACGCGGGCCGAAGGGCTCCGATGTCGCTGGATGACAAGGCGACGACGGCCTGGGCGAACGCAATGTCGAGTCGGTGGTGAGATGACACGGAACGGCGGGGCGCCGTCGGCCTGGAAGGTCGCGAGCTCGAAGCGTCCGCGGGTAGGACGGGAAGGTTGTCGGAGGCTCCGACGCGGTCCTCTGCGGCGCGCAACTCCTCGGCGAGCTCAGCGTACATGTAGCTTGCCTGTCCTGGCACTGGCACCAGTCGGCGACCTGGGCGCCGCCAGTCCGTCCTACACGGCGATGGAGTGCGTGGGGAGACGAAAGGAGGAGCTGTCGAGGCCGTCGACCGCGGCGCGTCGCCGGCGACCATGCAGAGCTGGAAGCGTTAGAAGGTGTAGCTCTTCTCACCGTTCCTGGCATCGGACGGAAGCAGTGCGACTTCCGTGTGCTCCTGGCTGTCGGCCTTCCCATCGAGGAAGCGCACCACGGTGATCTACATGCCGGGGTGCTCGGCGCCTCGTCCATCTTCCTGGCGAGCTCAAGGGCCTCCAGGTCGTCCGCCCAGCCAAAGAACACGACGAACATGTCGTGCATGACCTGCTGGCCATCGCAGCGGCCGCGGTCCCCACGGCGTTGCCTCACACGGTAGCGAAGATCGAGTCGACGGATTGCACTCCCGTGCGCCAGGGCGTTCTGCTGGTGAATCCTAGTACGATGCAGCACACACGTATTTATAGTATTCCCAAGTCACCAGAACAGCGATCGAAGCGGCGTCGACAACCATCAAGTAAGACGACAGGTCTCCCGATTGAACGATGGAGGCGGCACCGATTAAGGAAAGCGGTGGCTCTAGAGGGCACGGTAAAAGCGGCAGCGATCGCCGACTGTTAGGTACTGCTCTTTCAATAGATCAATGACGAAATCGAGTATGGTGGCGATTACAAGGGAGTTCGAGTAAGGTGAAGAAGTACAGGAGGAGAGATACACGCTACAGCCGCCGCCGATCCGTTCTGATCCAAGCCAGGATTACCTATTCCACTCGCTACACTCGCTTATATCAGCTACTGTTGGGTTCCTCTGGGCCGAACATGTAAGATACCCATTGAGGCCCAGTGAATCTGTGGCACGGCCTCCTTTCTCTCTTGGACCGTCCTGATGCCACGCCGGCCTTCCTCTGCTCAGGTGTGGAAGGGACGCTGACATCCCCCCTTTCTTCAGACACGACTTGTCCCCAAGTCGTAGCAGAAGGGAATCGCCTCCGAAGGTCTTCGACATCTTCCCAGGTGTCCGGAGTAGCCTTGGAGTCTTGCCAGGGAACGAGCCCTTGCTCTCGCATTTTGTTCGAGCCGTGACGCCATCTCGTATCCAAAATCTTCACTCGAACATTAACCACATCAGTAAGTGATGGAAGGGAAGATGAGGCACTCGCACCTGGGGTCAGCGCCTTGCGTAGTTGTGAGACGTGGAAGACTGGGAAAATCGATGATCCCTCAGGCAGCTGCAGCTCGTATGTAACCTCCTTCACCCAGCGGATCACCGTATAGGGCCCGAAGAACTTGAAACTCAGCTTGTGATTGGCCCGGCGTGCCACGGATGTCTGAATGTATTGCTGCAATTTGAGAAATACTTGGTCGCCAACCTGAAACTCTCTGGGAGTCCTTTTCTTATCTGATTGCTGCTTCATGACTTGCTTGGCTCGCAGTAAGTGTTGCCTCAAGACATCTTGCATTTGTTGTCGTTCTTCCAGCCACTCGTTAAGTTCTGGAATTGGTGTTGCTTGCTCAGGCACCAGTCCAAGGTGTCGTGGCTCTTGACCATAAACCACTTCGAACGGTGTCTTGTTGAGCATGGAGTGATATGTTGAGTTGTACCAGAACTCAGCCAATGCCAACCATCTGCTCCAGTTGTTGGGAGAGTTGTGGACGAAGCAACGCAAGTAGGTTTCGAGACACTGGTTGACCCTTTCGGTGTGCCCGTCCGTCTGAGGGTGATGGGATGAAGTCATTTTCAGTTCCACTCCTTGTAGTTTGAAGATCTCCTGCCACACTTTGCTGGTGACGACAGCGTCTCTGTCAGAGATAATGGCTTCTGGCATGCCGTGCAATCTGTACACTTGGTCGATGTAGAGCTGAGCAATTGTGTGTGCTATGTAGGGGTGCTTGACTAGAAGGAAGTGAGCAAACTTGGAGAAGGTATCTACTACCACCAATATGCAGTTGTATTGTCGAGAGGGAGGCAATCCACCAATGAAATCCATGGAGATCAAGTCCCAACAGCGACTGACGACTGGCAACGGATGGAGCAGCCCTGGGTATTGCGCTTGGTCCGGTTTGGCCTGCTGGCAAACTTGACAAGACTGGACGTGATCCTTAATGTGCTCCTTCATACCTGGCCAGGCGAACAGGTGCTTGATCCTTCTGTAGGTGGCTGGGAACCCTGAGTGGCCATCGACAGCACTGTCGTGCAAGGCGCGCATGATCTGTTGCTGTAGGTGTGTGTTGTTGCCTAGCCAGACACGCTCCTTAAAACGAACAATGCCTTTGCTGAGAGTGAAGTGGCTGTCTTCCACAGGTGCTACTGTCAACTGTGTGATCAGCTGCTGGGTCTTGGGATCGGTAGCATAGCCTTTAACTATCTCCTGCAACCACGCTGGCTGGTAGACTGATATGGCTGAACTTGTTCAGTAGTGGGCACCGGCCGCCTGGAAAGCTCATCGGCAGCACCGTTTTCCGATCCCTTGCGATAACATATACGGTACTGCAACCCCAAGAGCTTGGTGAAAGCTTTCTGTTGCCAGGGGGTGTGCAGGCGCTGTTCTTCCATGTGCACCAGGCTACGCTGGGTAGTTTTGATCACAAACTCCCCAAACAGCAGGTATGGTCGCCATTGCTCGACTGCCAACACAATTGCCAAATACTCTTTTTCATACGTAGACAGGCCTTTGGTTCGCGGGCCCAATGCCTCACTGAGGTAGGCAATTGGGTGGCCTTCCTGCTGGAGAACTGCGCCAACGCGTATTCGCAGGCATCCGTTTCGACCACAAAGGGCTTGGTGAAATCTGGTAGAGCCAGTGTAGGGGCTGAAGTCAGTGCAGTCTTGAGGGCCTCGAATGCAGACGGTGTTGCTGCTATCCATTGGAACTGAGTATGTTTGCGCAGGAGATTTGTCAGAGGTCGCGCGAGCATACCAAACTGCCGGACGAAACGCCTGTAGTACCCCGCCAGACCGAGGAAAGCTCGGACATCCTTGACACAAACTGGCACTGGCCATTCGATCACCTGCTTTATCTTGCTTTGGTCGGTTGCCACTCCCTTGCCCGAGATAGTGTGCCCAAGGTAACTGACCTCTTGCTGTGCAAACACGCATTTGGACCTCTTTACATACCATTGGTCTTTCCGGAAAAGTGACAGGACTTGACGCAAGTGCTGGATGTGTAGCGCGAATGTGCGACTGAAGATGAGGATGTCGTCGAAGAACGACATAGCACATACGCGATTAACTGGTTTCAAGGTGACATTCAATCCCCCCAAGAATGTTGCATGTGCTCCTCCGAGGCCAAACGGAACCACCTTGTACTCAAAATGACCGAAATGGGTTTGGAAGGCCGTCTTGAATTCTTCGCCCTTGGCTAGACGAATCTAGTGGTACCCCGATCGCAAGTCCAGTGTAGAGAACCAGCGAGCACCTGCTAGCTCATCTAGGATGTCTTCTATCACCGGCACTGGGTACTTACTGATGATGGTCATGGCATTTAGTCGTCGGTAGTCAACACAAATTCGCCAGGTTCCATCTTTCTTTTTCACTAGGATTATGGGGGAAGAGAAAGGACTGCTGCTTTTCTGAATAATGCCTGCCTTAAGCATTTCTGCAATCTGACGCTCCACTTCTGTTTTCAGTTCCGGTTTAAGACGATATGCCCGAATGTTAACAGGTTGTGCACCCTGCATCAGTGGTATGTGGTGATCGCAATCACGCTTTGGAGGCAGTCCCACAGGCTCCATGAATACATCCTCGTACTCCAGCAGTACCTCGGCAATTTCTGGTGGCAGCTCTGTGCATGTTATGTCGGTGATGTTCTCCGAGTCCTGGCATAACATAGGTGAACTGCATAGGCGACTGCTGACTATTTTTCCATGCTAGCAAGCTGGATGTTGTTCAAGGTATCACACTTGCTGACCGAGGAAGTTATCCCTTGCAGAATGACTGTAAAACCTTCATGTTCGATCTGCATGCGACGCCTTGGCCAGTCAATAAGCATGGGTGAAAGGATCGATATAGTTGACTAGAGGGGGGCTGAATAGGCAACTAACAATTTTTAGCTTTTCTTTACCAATTTAAACTTTGCATCAAAGTAGGTTGTCTAGATATGCAACTAGGTGGGCAACCTATATGATGCAACAACAACAAGCACACAAGCAAGCAAGGGATATAACACAAATAAGCTTGCACAAGTAAGGGCACGAGATAACCAAGAGTGGAGCCGGTGAAGACGAGGATGTGTTACCGAAGTTCCTTCCTTTTGAGGGGAAGTACGTCTCCGTTGGAGCGGTGTGGAGGCACAATGCTCCCCAAGAAGCCACTAGGGCCACCGTATTCTCCTCACGCCCTCACACAATGCGAGATGTCGTGATTCCACTATCGGTGCCCTTGAAGGCGGCAACCGGACCTTTACAAACAAGGTTGGGGCTCTGTCCACAACCGAATTGGAGGCTCCCAACGAAACCACGGAGCTTCACCACAATGGAATATGACTCCGAGGTGAACTCAACCGTCTAGGGTGCTCAAACACCCAAGAATAACAAGATCCGCAAGGGATTAGTGGGGGGAATCAAATTTCTCTTGGTGGAAGTGTAGATCTGGGCCTTCTCAACCAACCCCTAGAAAATCAATAAGTTTGCTTGGCTAGGGAGAGAGATCGGGCGAAAATAAGCTTGTGGAGCAACAATGGAGTTTTGGGGGAGAAGAGGTGAGTCTTCTTGGAGAAGAAGATCCCTTTATATAGTGGGGGGACACATCCAACCGTTATGCACCCCGCAGCCCGCATCTGGGTGGTACTACCGTTGTCGGAGCGGTAATACCGCTGCCACAGCGGTACACCGCTGTTGCAAGCAGGCATAGGGCAACCAGGGCTGAGGGAGAAGAAGTACACGCACTAGGGAGGTACTACCGCCCTGTGGGCGGTACTATCACTGATAAGCGGTACTGCCGCTCCCTACACCCGCTGGAAAACAGAGGAGGGCAACGAGCTGAGCGGCAGTTGGAGCGGACGTAGGAGCGGTACTACCGCTAATAAGCGGTACTACCGCGCCCTACTGCCGTCCCTACTACCGCTCCCCTGCGTGGTCCTTTACGGAAACCCGACACGAAAAATCGAGACCACAGCAGGGGCGGTAGTACCAGCGGCACTAACAAGCGGTACTACCGCCGATAGGCGGTACTACCGCCCTGACCGCGGTACTACCGCTTAGCACTCAACACCCCTTGTTTTGCACAGCACGGATACTCCAAAGAAGTAGGAAGAAGGCGAGGGTGCAAGGAGAGTGTGTACGTGATGATTTCACCCATACTCTTCCGAAACGGATCCCCTCTTGATAGTACGGTTATCCCTACGACTCAATTCCACCGAAAAGAAACGAGGGAAAATAATCCGTCTAAAGTGAAGTCCTTGAGGGGAAACAATCGCATAGTGCCCTTATATTAGATAACCTGAAAAGCTTAATGCACACGATTAGTCCGCAAAAGTATTGTCATCAATCACCAAAATAAACCAGGGAAAATTATGCCCTAACAATCTCCCCCTTTTTGGTGGATTGATGACAACACGGGATTTGCACAAAATATAGTAACTGGAAATTAAGCAAACCAACTCCCTGCAAAATATAGACGGGCTCCCCCTAGAGGTGTGCACCAAGGAAATTAGCATGAAAGGCTATGTGCATATCTTTAGGATCAAACTCCCCCTATATTTTATAGACAGGCAACATCCTTGCATATAAGAATAATAACAAGTACAGCTAAGCAAGGACAAGCATGAGAGCAGTAATATAAGTGCCGGTAATGATGCATCTCACAAGATAACAGAGTACTTGAGACTAAAGTAGATAAGATAGGGTAGTTCACATATGTCTTACACCATATGGTCTCACTCATAGCCGAACAGAGTTCAAAACAAGAAAGCCAACAAACACGAACGAACACGCAAACACAAAACCCAAAGCAAATCCCTAACTCTCCCCCTTTGGCAGCAAGACACCAAAGGGGAAGGGACGACACGAGACATGATGGTAGTAGATCTCCATGGCATCACCAGTCATGCTCCTCCTCCTCCTCAGAGTCCTCTGCAGCACGGGGAGAAGCGCAAACTCCGGTGTCCTCCTCAGTGTCAGACCACGGGCAGCGCAGTCTGATCCAAGACTCCTCATCAGTGATCCGCTCCTCAGAGCCACTAGCAACCTCAATGCCAACCTGTCTCATAATGGCCTTGTGACGACGACGAGCCATCTTGGCCTCCTTGTGAGCCTTGTAGTGGCCCTTGGCCTGAAAGCAGAACAGACGCTTCATCTTCTCCTTGAGTTTCTCCGCCCAACAGGGCTCCTCAGATGGGGGCACATACTCCTGCCCATCATCCTCATCATCATCTGCATCAGATAAGACAGTCTCCTGCACTGGAGGTGTCGAAGTAGACGTACTCCACTTCTCCTTCTGACGCAGCTCGATAGTATCATGAGAAACCATATTGTCTGTGACAAGCTCCTCATCTGGAAACTTGGCTACCCAAGTGTCCTCGATAAGCTGCATAAGATAGGGTCCATAAATGATGCACTTGCGCTCCATGACAGCAGGTGAAGTTCAGACCACATCACATGTGACACATCCAGCACCTGCTGAGAGCCCTGCTCTTCTTGACAGAATAGAAGCAAGTCAACAAGGTAAGAGTGCACCTGATCCAAGTTGCCGACCCGAGGAAACAGGGTGTTCCGGAAGATCCGATGCATGATGTCTAGGAAGGGCCAGAGCTCATAAGAAACCTTCCCAGTCTCAGACACCTTCCTGGTAGAATAGGGCCAAAGCTTTTCCTTATGAGTAGCGGCAATCTCCTTATGAGGGCGAAACCCAAGTGGGGTCTGGGCACCCTCATCATTGTACAATAAGCTGACCATGAAGTCCTTCCATGGTGCAGACAGAAGACGACCATTGGTCATCCAAGACAGAGTGCGGGCCGGATCATGCCCAAAGTGAACGGTGGCAAAGAACTGGGCCACGAGCTCGGCATCAAAGTCCTTGTTGAAAGAAATGATCCTCTTGATATCCAACTCCTCACACCTCTGCAGAGCATTCCCAAAGTATCGCAAGTCCTTCTCCATGTGCGAGAGATCGACAGACTTGACCTTCACAAACAAGTTCTTCTTTTGCTTCAAGACATCATGATAGATGGACTGCTGAAACCTGTTCCAGAACGGACGGCTATGAAGAGCAGGCTCCTGGTCTACATGGTAGGGATTGAGCTTCCTCTTGGTACAGAACTCCATTGCAGACATCTGATTAGCACGCTTGCGCCCAGCGGAGGTCTTCAACGTTGGGACCTTGGCCTTGCGTTTTGGCGGCTCAATCGAGCCACCCTCAGCAATAGTAGCAGCAGTCTCTGGTGCATCCGAAGAGCGATAACGCTTGGAACCTGTTGCACGGTCTGGATTCTTGCGGCGAGCCTGATGCCCGGAGCTACTACCACCTGAAACACACACACACAAGAACCACAAGAGCAAGAGATCATAAGCCAAGGAAAGACAAACACCAAAGATGGAAAATTAGGTAGAGACACATGGGCATTGGCATCTTAGAGCGGTAGTACAGCGCACCAGAGCGGTAGTACCGCTAGGGTGCAGCGGTAGTACCGCCGGAGCGGTTGTCAGCGGGCTAACACCTACCGCGGCAAGATCCGGTACTACCGGAGATGCAAAAGTCCATCGTTCTATACCTAATCATCAATCTACCTAGTCTAGCAGTCTCCCAAGTCCTTCCTAAGCCTCGATTCAACAAACAAATCGAGGAATGCAACGAATATAGCCCAAAACCTAGATTCAAGAAAGAGAACCAAGGGAGAGAAGAACGGGGGCAATACCGGCATCCATGGCAAGAGGAGAGGGTGGGGAACGATCCCACCGGTTGGAACCGAGGGAGACGGCCTGGATCCGGCGGCCCGGCGGCGGACCTCCGGTGCTTGGGGAGTCGCCTAAGAGAGGAGAGGACGAGGAGATGGGGCAAATTGAACGGGTATGGGGGAGTGGAAACTCCCCCTACCCGATACATATCCCACACGCCCAGCCCTAAGTGGTAGTACCGCGCAGGGCGCGGTAGTACCGCTTTGGTGCAGATCTGAAGCACAACGCGCCCAGCTATACCGCTCCACGGTAGTACCGTGTCGGCAGGGCGGTAGTACCGCTCTGTTGCTGCGGTAGTACCGCTCAGGCGCCCCAAAGCTGGAACAAGGGGGAAAAGATGGCTTACGCATGACTAGGGAAAAAACAGGAAGAACACACAAGACACAAAACAAGCCAAGACCCCGAACACGACCACACTAGAGCACAACCACTCAAAAGAGAGAAGCAGAGGCAAAAGGAAACAACACACAGACAAACTCTCTAGAAGAGAGGGCGGTGGTCGAGACCACCTATGTTTGAGCTATATGGTATGGCACCGCGAAGATTTTAACCTTGGGCCCATGACCAACACTCATCTTTGAAGCACAAGTACCATAAAAATGGCTAATGTGAAAGACTTGATCAATTTATGCATAATGGGGGGAGGAAGAGTTCATTGAGAGAACACCACTCCCCCTATGTCCATGCTTACATCTAAAGAAGACAACAAGTTGAGTATGGTGGGGTGTGCACGGGTTCAAGCCACATTGCTCGAATCAATGATATTTAGCTCATGCCTTAACTCGCGAAATCTATCTTCATCCAAGGGCTTCATGAAAATATCTGCAAGGTTATCATGAGTGTTGACATAGTTGAACTCGATCTCCCCTCGCCTAATGTGATCCCGGATGAAGTGATACCGAATCTCAATATGCTTCGTCTTGAAGTGTTGAACCGGGTTGAGAGAAATCTTGATGGCACTTTCATTATCAGACCAAAGAGGCACTTTGTCACAAATGACACCGTAATCCTTTAAAGTTTGTCTCATCCATAGAAGTTGTGCACAACAACTACCGGCATCCACATACTCCGCTTCGCAGGACGAGAGAGACACACAACTTTGCTTCTTGGAAGACTAACTCACCAAAGAGCAACCAAGAAATTGGCACCCTCCGAACGTGGACTTCCTATCCACTTTGTCTCCCGCCCAATCGGAGTCCGAATAGCCAACAAGGTTGAACTTAGATACTCTTGGATACCATAGGCCAAAGTTTGGGGTATGAGCCAAATATCGAAAGATTCGCTTGACCGCCACAAAGTGGCTTTCCTTAGGTGCGGCTTGAAACCGTGCAGAAATTCCCGCACTCAACATGATATCCGGTGTAGATGCACAAAGGTAAAGCAAGGAGCCAATCATGGAGCGATATACCTTTTGATCCACCGCTTTACCATTGGGATCTATGTCAAGTTGGCATTTGACGGGCATTGGAGTGGAAGCCGGCTTGACATCACTTAGCTTGAATCTCTTGAGCATGTCTTGAGTGTATTTGGCTTGGTTGATGAAGGTTCCTTCTCTTCTTTGCTTGACTTCGAACCCGAGAAAGAACTTCAACTCTCCCATCATGGACATCTTGAACTTGAGGTCATGAGAGCGGCAAATTCCTCATTGAAAGCTTTGTTAGGGGAACCAAAGATAATATCATCAACATATAGTTGGCACACAAACAACTCCCCTTTGACCTTCTTAGTAAAAAGAGTGGGGTCGATTTTCCCAATTTCAAACCACGATCTTGCAACAACTCGGTAAGGTGGTCATACCACGCACGTGGGGCTTGTTTAAGGCCATAGAGTGCCTTATCGAGTTGATACACATGATCGGGAAATAGGGATCCTCGAACCCGGGGGGTTGCTTGACATATACCAACTCATTAATAGGACCATTAAGAAAAGCACTCTTCACATCCATTTGTTGCAACTTAAAGTTATGATGAGAAGCATAAGCAATCAACAAGCGAATGGATTCAAGGCGAGCAACGGGAGCAAAGGTTTCACCGTAGTCGATACCCTCGACTTGGGAGTAGCCTTGTGCTACCAAACGAGCCTTGTTGCGAATGATATTCCATGAGCATCTTGCTTGTTCTTGAATATCCACTTGGTTCCAATGACATTGTGGTTCCCCGTTGGCCTTGGCACCAATCTCCACACCTTGTTGTGCTCGAAGTTGTTGAGTTCTTCATGCATGGCATTGAGCCAATCCGGATCCTCGAGCGCCTCATAGACCTTTTGGGGTTCAACACAAGAGACAAACGCGTGATGTTCACAATAGTTTGCCAATTGTCTACGAGTGCTTACCCCCTTTCGAATGCTTCCAAGCACATTTGTCATGAGATGACCCTTGGTTGTGAGCTTGGATGCGATCTTGGCGGCACGACGCTCTAATTCCTCCTACAGAGTGAGTTGAGGAGCGATCACTTGATCATCTTGAGCGTCGTCTTGAGCTTGTTCTTTATCTTGAGCTTGCTCTTGATCTTGAACTTGTTCGGATGGGAGAACTTGACCTTGGGCATCACTTGGTGATTCAACACCATCTTGAGGTAGATCTTGGCCTTGGTCTTGTTCATGAGGTTGAGGGCCTTCACTTTGTTCTTCAGAAGCGTGTGGGCCTTGGGTTGGTGATGGCTCCACTTGGGTGGAGCATTGTCCTTCTCCTTCGGCCACAAGGGGTTCCTCAATGGGTAGGATAAAACCAACTCCCATTCTTCTTATGGCTTGGGGAGGAATTTCATCACCTACATCACAAGTGCCAGTTTGCTCCACTTGGGAGCCGTTATTCTCATCAAACTCCACGTTACACGTCTCCTCAATAAGTCTCGTGGACTTATTCAGGACACGGTAATCATGAGAGTTTGTAGCATAACCAACAAATATGCCCTCTTAAGCTCTAGCCTCAAATTTAGACAAACGAACACCTTTCTTGAGAAACACTTACACCCGAACACCCGCAAGTACTTGAGGTTGGGCTTGTTACCGGTGAGTATCTCATATGGAGTCTTGTTCAAGCCTTTGCGGAGATAGAGCTGATTGGATGCATGGCATGCGGTGTTGATGGCTTTGGCCCAAAAGTTGTATGGAGACTTGAACTCCGCCATCATGGTGCTTGCCGCATCCATCAACGTCCGGTTCTTCCTCTCCGCTACACCATTTTGTTGAGGGGTGTATGGTGCGGAATATTGCTGCTTGATCCCCTCATCACTAAGAAACTCATCCAACGTGTAGTTCTTGAACTCGGTGCCATTGTCGCTTCTTATTGTCAAGATCTTTGCATTGTGTTGACGTTGGGCTTCATTTGCAAAGTCAATGACGGTTTGTTGGGTCTCGCTCTTCCTCTTGAAGAAATATACCCAAGTGTATCTTGAATAATCATCCACAATCACCAAGCAATACTTTCTACCCCCAAGACTATCAAAGGATGGAGGCCCAAAGAGATCCAAGTGAAGGAGCTCCAAAGGCCTCTTCGAGTAAATGATAGTCGTGGGAGGGTGAGCCTTTTCATGTAGCTTTCCTTCGATACAAGCACTGCAAGCACGATCTTTAGCAAAACTAACATTTGTTAGTCCACGGACATGGTCCCCCTTGAGAAGACTTTGCAAAGATCTCATATTGACATGGGCTAAACGGCGATGCCAAAGCCATCCCACGTCAACTTTAGCCATTAGGCATGTCGCGGTCTTAGTGGGTCGCTCCGAAAAGTTAATCACATAGAGACCATTCTCGACATGCCCAACAAAGGCTACTTTAAGAGTCTTGCTCCACAAGAGGGCCACGGTATCAATATCAAAGAAAGTGGCAAAGCCCATGAGTGCAAGTTGACGAACGGAAAGTAAATTGTATGCAAGGGACTCAACAAGCATGACCTTCTCGATCGTGAGATCATGAGAAATGACAACCTTGCCAAGTCCCAATACCTTAGAAGACGAGGCATCACCCCACTCGACATTGGTGGGCATAGATGGAATCTTGTGCACGTCCACCACCAAGTCCTTGCTTCCGGTCATATGATTTGTAGCTCCACTATCGAGCAACCATGATCCCCCACCGGAAGCAAACACCTACAAGAGATCAATGCTTGGTTTTAGGTACCCATTTTGTAATGGGTCCTTTGATGTTAGTGACAAGGGTCTTAGGAACCCAAATAGACCATTCAATGTACTCATAAGGAGAACCAACAAATTTGGCATAAACATGCCCATCACTAGCACGACACAACACATAAGAAGGGTTAAAGTCGTCGGCTTTGTTGGAAGGGGTGGCATTGCCCTTCTTGACACCACCACCCTTCACATTGTTCTTCTTCTCCTTGGAAGCACCCTCTCCCTCCTTCACAAAAGTTTGCTTGAGAGGAGGAGGTCGTTTGGTCTTGTCATTCTTCTTCTTGTTCTTGGACACGGGTGCGAACCCAATCCCTTCCTTGGCCACAACTTCCTTTTGATTGCTCAAAAGGTTGTTGAGGTTCTTCTCACCTTGTATACACGACACAAGGCCTTCCTCAAGTTGCTTCTTCAACTTAGCATTCTCCTCAACAATATGCACATGCTCACAACATGGGTTAGTAGCATTTGTATTATCAATTAAAACCATGTGAGGAAAGTGGCTTTCTCCTTGGTTAGCTTCACTTGGAGTTGATCATGAGACTCCTTGAGGCTAGCATGAACACCTTTCAAGGCCTTGTGAGCCTTGTCAAGTATATCAAAGTCCTCCTTGAGTCTAGCAAGATCAACCCCAAGCTTGGCCTTCTCGGAGTTTAGCACACGAGATACAACAAGTGCATGATCAAGATCTTTCTTTAATTTAGCGTGGTCATCGTTGTATGACTCCTCAAGAGCCAAAACGAAGACCTCTCTCTTCCTCAAGAGCATTGGAAAGATCCGAAATCTCATCGGTATAGTCACGACTATGCCCCTCCATCTTAGAGATGGTATCTTCGTGAGCCTCGATCATGTCATATGCCTCACCAAGTTGTTCCAAGAGAGCAACGAAGTGCTTCTTGGATTTACTCTTGAGTTTACTCATAAAAGACTCAAATTCATTCTCCTCCACATTAGACCCCTCATGTTCATCAATGCAATCCGTCAAAGAAGGATTATTAATGATGGTAGTTTTGATGTTGGGGGTTACCTTGTTGGTGGCTTTAGCCATGAGGCACTTGGCGGTGATGTTCTCATTGGGTGAGTCGAAGAGAGACACCCGTGGAGTTGTCGCAATGGCAACTGACTCGCCATCATCATCATCCTCATGGTACTCTTCTCGTGCCACCAACCCCTTGGGAGGAGTCTTCTTGGTGAAGTTGCTCTTGTTGGGAAAAGACTTGGCCTTGTCCTTTCGGATGATCTTGCCACCATTGTCTTCCCTCTTCTCATAAGGACATTCCACAACAAAGTGGCTCACATTGCCACAATTATAGCAAGTCCTCACTCGTTGCTTGACCTTCGCGCCACTTGAGTTGTTCTTGTTGAAGTTGGGCCTTGTGTTCTTCTTGCTCCAAAATTGCCTTGAAGCAAGAGCCATGTGTTCATGATAAGCATACTTTGTATCTTTGGAGTTGCTCTCCTCTTCTTCCTCTTCTTCCACACTAACCTTGGCCTTCAAGGCAAGTTTGGGCTTCTTTGCTCTTTGAGAACGTAACACCGCATTGTCGGCGGTCTTGTCCAAGATGCTCATAGCCACAAACTCATCCAACACTTCACTTGAGGACAAGGTGTGGAAGTCCGGCCTTTGGCGAATGACGGAGGACATGGCCTTGTGGTAAGGCATCATGGCCTTGAGGAATTTGCGCTTGATCCAGTTGTCATATGTATCCTTGCTCCCATGATCTCGGAGTGAGACCGCGAGAGTAGTTAATCTCCGATAAAGCTCACGAGGTTCTTCATCTTCTTTCATTGCAAACTCATCGGCTTCATCTTGCACCACTTCATAGTTGGAGCGTTGAATGCTTGCGCTTCCCCTGTAGAGGGAAACAACATGGCGTGAAGCATCCTTGGCCATGGTGAAGGGCCGGAGATAAGCAAGATCTTCGGGTGGAATTGCATCTTGGATGATGAAGAGAGCATTCTCATTGAATTGATTGTCCGCGGCTTCTCTAGGGGTGAAGTTGCTTCGGTCATGCGGATAAAAACCTTCTTCAATGATTCTCCAAAGATTAGTATTAACATGATTTAAATGGCGCTTATAGCGATAAACCCAAGAATCAAAATCCTCATTTTTCACAATCTTAGGGGGAGGACCGGCATGATTCAAATGAGTGGAAGGAATCGGTCCACCATAAGTAAGCGGAGGTTCCACATGGGCAAAGATGCCGTTGCCATTTTTACCACTAAAAGAAGGAGCCTTTTCACTAGTACCTTCCCCCTTGTCGAAGTTAGCATCCGTCACCTTGTTAGTGGGATCACCCACTTTCATCAGTGCGGTGGATAATTTAAGCCCTTCTAAGAATTTGTTAAACATGCTTTCAACCTCGGTCATCATGGAGGTTTTCAATGTGTCCAAAGCCACATTGAATTCCTCACGAGAGACCGCGGTTTCCCCATCAGCCGTAGACGAGATTGGATTCACACCGGAGTGCTCCTCCACACCGTCTACGGTGTCAACCATACTCTTCGGACGGCAAAGTCCTTAATAAAGAGACGAGGCTCTGATACCAATTGAAAGGATCGATATAGTTGACTAGAGGGGGGTGAATAGGCAACTAACAATTTTTAGCTTTTCTTTACCAATTTAAACTTTGCATCAAAGTAGGTTGTCTAGATATGCAACTAGGTGGGCAACCTATATGATGCAACAACAACAAGCACACAAGCAAGCAAGGGATATAACACAAATAAGCTTGCACAAGTAAAGGCACGAGATAACCAAGAGTGGAGCCGGTGAAGACGAGGATGTGTTACCGAAGTTCCTTCCTTTTGAGGGGAAGTACGTCTCCGTTGGAGCGGTGTGGAGGCACAATGCTCCCCAAGAAGCCACTAAGGCTGCCGTATTCTCCTCAAGCCCTCACACAATGCGAGATGCCGTGATTCCACTATTGGTGCTCTTGAAGGCGGCAACCGGACCTTTACAAACAAGGTTGGGGCTCTCTCCACAACTTAATTGGAAGCTCCCAACGAAACCACGGAGCTTCACCACAATGGAATATGGCTCCGAGGTGACCTCAACCGTCTAGGGTGCTCAAACACCCAAGAGTAACAATATCCGCAAGGGATTAGTGGGGGAAATCAAATTTCTCTTGGTGGAAGTGTAGATCTGGGCCTTCTCAACTAATCCCTAGAAATCAATAAGTTTGATTGGCTAGGGAGAGAGATCGGGCGAAAATAAGCTTGTGGAGCAACAATGGAGTTTTGGGGGAGAAGAGGTGAGTCTTCTTGGAGAAGAAGACCCCTTTATATAGTGGGGGACACATCCAACCGTTATGCAGCCCGCAGCCCGCATCTGGGCAGTACTACCATTGTCGGAGCGGTACTACCGCTGCCACAGCAGTACTACCGCTTTGGCAAGCAGGCATAGGGCAACCAGGGCTGAGGGAGAAGAAGTACACGCACTAGGGTGGTACTACCGCCGATAAGCGGTACTGCCGCTCCCTACAGCCGCTGGAAAATAGAGGAGGGCAGCGAGCTGAGCGGTAGTTGGAGCGGACGTAGGAGCGGTACTACCGCTAATAAGCGGTACTACCACGCCCTACTGCCATCCCTACTACCGCTCCCTTGTGTGGTCCTTTACGGAAGCCCGACACAAAAAATCGAGACCACAGCAGGGGCGGTAGTACCAGTGGCACTAACAAGCGGTACTGCCGCCGATAGGCGGTACTACCACCCTGACCGCGGTACTACCGCTTAGCACTAAGCACCCCTTGTTTTGCACAGCACGGATATTCCAAAGAAGCAGGAAGAAGGCGAGGGTGCAAGGAGAGTGTGTACGTGATGATTCCACCCATTCTGTTCTGAAACGGATCCCCTCTTGATAGTACGGTTATCCCTACGACTCAATTCCACCGAAAAGAAACGAGGGAAAATAATCCGTCTAAAGTGAAGTCCTCGAGGGGAAACAATCGCATAGTGCCCTTATATTAGATAACCTGAAAAGCTTAATGCACACGATTAGTCCGCAAAAGTATTGTCATCAATCATCAAAACAAACCAGGGAAATTTATGCCCTAACAATGGGGCTGTGATATTCAAGCCAGTCCATGCCCAAGATGACGTCGTAACAGCCCAGCGGCAGCAATCTGAAATTGGTAGTAAACACATTGCCTTGTGAGTACCAAGAACACCCAACCACTTCTTGGCTGCACCACAACTCAGATCCATTTGCTACTGCTACCTTCACGGGACGTGGCATATCCAGAATTCCTCTCAGCTTGGACTGCAACTGCTGAGATACGAACGATGCAGAGCTACCCGAATTGACTAGCATCAGCACTTCTTGCCCCTGGAGCCACCCGTGCAGTTCGAGGCAGGTGGGTGCATCTGTGCCCGAGACCGCTTGCAAAGACAACTGCCAAACCTTCTCCTGGGTGTCGTCTTGATCCTGATTTGCTGGGCGCAGAGCTGGATGTTCGTCTGATGCCTCTAGACTGAACAAACTGAGCATCTCCTCGATTACATGGAGCTTGACGGTGGGAGGACACACATGATCATGTCCTGATACGTCTCCAACGTATCTATAATTTTTTATTGTTCCATGCTATATTATATTCTGTTTTGGACATTATTGGGCTTTATTATACACTTTTATATTATTTTTGGGACTAACCTATTAACTGGAGGCCCAGCCCAGAATTGCTGTTTTTTGCCTATTTCAGAGTTTCGCGGAAAAAGAATATCAAATGGAGTCCAAACGGAATGAAACCTTCGGGAACGTGATTTTTGGAACGAACATGATCCAGAGGACTTGGACCCTACGTCAAGACATCAACCAGGAAGGCACGAGGTAGGGGGCGCGCCTACCCCCCTGGGCGCGCCCTCCACCCTCGTGGGGCCCACGTTGCTCCACTGACGTACTTCTTCCTCCTATATATACCTATGTACCCCCAAACTACCATATACGGAGCCAAAAACCTAATTCCACCGCCGCAACCTTCTGTACCCGTGAGATCCCATCTTAGGGCCATTTTCGAAGCTCCGCCGGAGGGGGCATCGATCAAGGAGGGCTTCTACATCAACACCATAGCCTCTCCGATGATGTGTGAGTAGTTTACTTCAGACCTTAGGGTCCATAGTTATTAGCTAGATGGCTTCTTCTCTCTTTTTGGATCTCAATACAATGTTCTCCCCCTCTCTCATGAAGATCTATTCGATGTAATCTTCTTTTGCGGTGTGTTTGTTGAGACCGATGAATTGTGGGTTTATGATCAAGTTTATCTATGAACAATATTTGAATCTTCTCTGAATTATTTTATGTATGATTGGTTATCTTTGCAGGTCTCTTTGAATTATCAGTTTGGTTTGGCCTACTAGATTGATCTTTCTTGCAATGGGAGAAGTGCTTAGCTTTGGGTTCAATCTTGCGGTGTCCTTTCCCAGTGACAGTAGGGGCAGCAAGGCACGTATTGTATTGTTGCCATCGAGGATAACAAGATGGGGTTTATATCATATTGCATGAGTTTATCCCTCTACATTATGTCATCTTACTTAAAGCGTTACTCTGTTCTTTTGAACTTAATACTCTAGATGCATGCTGGATAGCGGTCGATGTGTGGAGTAATAGTAGTAGATGCAGGCAGGAGTCGGTCTACTTGTCGCGGGCGTGATGCCTATATACATGATCATACCTAGATATTCTCATAACTATGCTCAATTCTGTCAATTGCTCAACAGTAATTTGTTTACCCACCGTAATACTTATGCTCTCGAGAGAAGCCACTAGTGAAACCTATGGCCCCCGGGTCTATTTTCCATCATATTTAATCTTCCGTCAACAAGCTATTTCTGGCGCCGTTTATTTTGCTTTTATTTTACTTTGCATCTTTATCATAAAAATACCACAGATATTATCTTATCATATCTATCAGATCTCACTTTCGTAAGTGACCGTGAAGGGGTTGACAACCCCTTTATTGCGTTGGTTGCGAGGATTTTATTTGTTTGTGTAGGTGCGAGGGACTCGTGCGTGGCCTCCTACTGGATTGATACCTTGGTTCTCAAAAACTGAGGGAAATACTTACGCTGCTTTACTGCATCACCCTTTCCTCTTCAAGGGAAAACCAACGCAGTGCTCAAGAGGTAGCATGTCCCCACCGCTCACCACACTTGAAACAGAGCCCCTTGGCACGCCGAAAGTTGCGAAGGGCAGTGAGCTTCGACGCGTCACTGTTGGCTCGAGCTGCATCCGTTCCCCGGCGATCTTCTGCTGCAGGATATGTAGTTGGTGCGCGCGTTGGCGGTGGTAGCAGTGGTAGCGGTGCCGGTTGCCGCGCGCATCCTGGCAACCCTGTGCCCTCATGCTGGCTGTAACACGGTCCCTTGTGGCCCTCGGCCACTTCCTCTTGCAGGATAGCCAGAGCACAAGCTGTGTCCAAGTCTTTGGGACGTTGGACCATGACCACGGCACGAATATCTGTCCGCAGGCCCTCCACGAACCTCATCAGGAAATATAAAGGATGTACAACATCATAATATGAAATAAGATGATTCATTAAGTTTTCGAACTGCTCAATGTAATCGGAAACAGAGCTAGTCTAACGAAGGGCATAAAATTGCCTAATCAAGAGCTGATGTCGATCTCGCCCGAAACGAGAGTAGAGTAGGTTGCAAAACACATCCCAATCGAGTTCACCGATCTTGGGCTGGACCGATTGCAACCAAATTGCTGCGGGGCCAATGAAATGCAGGGTGGACATGGGGATGAAGTAGGATGGATGAACTTGAAACATAGTAAAGTACCGCTCACACATAGTTTTCCAAATTTTGGGATTCTCGCCAGAGAATTGGGGAAACGAAACTGACGGAGGTGTTTGGCCCAGCCCCACAACGAGCTGACCCTGGGCGATGCAAGGGCCTAGCGCAGAATCAAGTAAACGTGCCTGGGATAAGAAGTGTGGCGTACCATTGGTCGGAGAGGTCGCCGACGGGGTGCCACCCGCCGGCGGACCGCCCCGGTGCTGATGAAGACCGCCGTGGCCATCAGGCCCGTGGATCCCGTCGCCGGGCGCTGGATCAGAGAGATCCACCGCGCGCGATCCACCTATGGACGTCGTTGCTGCCGACGCCCGCTTGCCTTGCAGCGCCCCGACCGCTTCCTGGAATTTGGAGATGCGGTCCTCCAAATCGGGCTTCCAGGCGGAGAGCACGTCGACTTGTGCCGCCTGGGTGTCGATGCGGCCCGCGAGCTGCTTGATGTTGGTGCGAGTGTCGTTGTTAGCCTTGGTCAAATTCTCCATCATCTTGTCAAGGTAGGACTTGAGCGCCGGATCCATGGCGGCGAGGAGTCGTTGACGGTCGGCTGTCTGCTTGCGCGTCTCCAGCGCGTGGAAGAGGGGTGGACTAGCGTCTGATACCACGTGTTAGGTACCCACTACCGCTTTCAATAGATCAATGGCGAAATCGAGTATGGTGGCGATTACAAGGGAGTTCGAGTAAGGGGAAGAAGTACAGGAGGAGAGATACACGCTACAGCCGCCGCCGATCTGTTCTGATCCAAGCCAGGATGACCTATTCCACTCGCTTATATCAGCTACTGGTGGGTTCCTCTGGGCCGAACATGTAAGATACCCATTGAGGCCCAGTGAATCTGTGGCACGGCCTCCTTTCTCTCTTGGGCCGTCCTGGTGCCACGCCGGCCTTCCTCTACTCAGGTGTGGGACGGACGCTGACACCGACCCGCACGCACACTCACGTGGATCGCGAAAGGAGTAACAACCTGCATGCACACAAAGTCAACACGGCAGGACGGCCCACAAACGGCACAAAAACGATATGCGCACCAACAGTGACGGAAAGAACATTGAGAAAATTTGGAAGGAATGCATACAGTCACAAGTAAATCGTACATCCCAGGAACCTAAACAAATACGCGTGGCGATGCCCAGTTAACTGGCGAGGAGCTTTCACCCAAGTGGGTGAATCTTGGAGCGAAAAAGCTCCCGGATATAGAGGCTTGGGTATTAGCGCTCTGCTCCCACAGTATATCAGCAAATGAGCAAAGATCTGTTGGGTTTTTTTTCAAATGAAAATTGAAATATATTGTTAGCTTCATGTTACAGAACTAATTTGAATTGAAGTACAGAAATAAATTTAATGAAAAATTACTGTATGAATGAAGTGTAGAAAATCGGTACACCTCAATGAAAAGCAAACACGAGCTAGAAGCTTTTTTTTACGGTGCTACGTCAGGCTTACGCCAGCCTTGAACCATTAGCAACCAACACACACAAGAAGGCACAAGGAAGAACAGAAGAAGAACCAGAAAAGAGCTACGACGAGCAGCCATCACCAATGGACCACTTAGAGCCTCTCCAAGAGCGGTTCTATAATACGGCACCAAAATGTTGTAACTATACACCAAAAAGTGTATTTTAAATCATCTTTTTTTGCTCCACCAACAACTCTATAATAGGGCACCACTGCTCCAATAGCTACCCTAAAATAGGGCATCAAAACATTAAAACTACACTAGATCATTGCAAAATTTGACCAAACAATCAAACATTTGAAGTATAAAACATGCAAACTTAAACATAGTTCGGGTACAAACTTAAACATAGTTCGGATACAAACATAGACATACTTTGACAACGAACTACTGCAAACTATGGGCAACTACGAGTTAGAGATTGTCCCAGTCGACGTCAGAGCCTGACTCGTCATTGTCCTCCGACTCGAGCTTGATCACCCTTGAGGGGCTAGCCACACCCTTCTTCCCGCTGCACCTAGTACCCATACTCCTCCTGCGCGAGGTGCGGATTTTCCACCACAAACCTCTCCATAGCAAGCTCATCACTCTGACGTATGTCGCACTAATCCAAGACGGTTTGAGTTTCCTTCTTGTCTATGCGGGTCACCATCTCAATGTCGGGACCGATGAACTCCGCAGCCTCCTGGGATTCGATCTCCGGGAAATTAAACTCCCACTTCGGCCGACCAAGCCTATGACACACGATGTCAAAGTCGCGGGCAGCGATGTCGGTCGTGTCAAACGTGCTAAGCCAATAGCGCCAGCCGTCACACGGTAGATCTGCCGAGTTAACGACCGAATACCCTCAATCGAACGCTGCGGAAACCGGTCAAGCTCCTCGGTTCGTGGGGCGACAACATCATGGTGAAAATCTGGCTGCATGGAAGTACGACGGGGCTAACGGATTTGGTGGCGGGAAGTGCCAGCAAACGAAGGCAGGAGTGGTGCCAGCAAACGAAGGCAGGAGTGGCCGCGACTTTGGTGGTGGCGGATGTAGCGGGCTGCGGGAGTGTCGATGGTCAAGGAGAGGAGGAGTGGTGGATCTACGACGGGACGGTGTGACGACCGGAGGACGAAGGATTTGGTGGCGGCGGTGAGCGCGAGAGGAAGCAGACACGCGTACACCTGCGTCTGTTTTTGCGTTTGGGCAGCCGCTTGTGTTATGTATTTTTTGGACAGTCCAAAATAGGATCACAATTTTTTACATTTAGAACATCTGTTTTTTTAGAGAAGGCCATCATGGCTAGTTTTATTGAAACTCAAAATAGGTTTATACCGTCTACGAGCTTGTTGACAACAATGTGAGGAGGCTCATCGAACCAGCTAAAAGAAGTCTTATTATAATAACAAAAATGAGCTAGCACATGAGCCGCTTGATTACAGGATCAATAACAGTGCTTAAAAATGACCTTCCCAATTGAATTACTAGTGTCTAGACATTCTGCGAAAATGGTCGTTGCAGCGTCCCACCTAGTTATTTGACCATTGCAAAAATTGATGACCTGTAGAGAATCTTATTCCGCTTCAACTCGATCACATTCGAGGGCGTTCGCAAACACAAGGCCATCTCGCATGGCCAAAACTTCGGTAGTAATTATATCCGCTGCAAAAGGAATGAATTTGCATTGAGCTCCAATAAAATTACCACTATCATCACGTATAATAGTTGTTGTAGCCCCTACACCTTCATCAGGATAGAACGCTGCATCCACATTGAGTTTAATAGATCAAGGATCGGGCTTAGACCGTTTTTCTTCATTTATATTCCTTGTCATAGCCGAAGCTCTCTGATGGTTACTTGAAATAGATAGTACCGAGAGCGGCCACTTCCATGTTGACGGAATTGCTTCATTATGTGTCACACGTCTCCATATCCACCATAGATACCACCCTCCAACAATTATAACTTGTTTAAAATTCAACTCTTGATGAACCGCGAGCTCCTGGTCTGGTAAAGACAGTATAAATTCAAATATCGCCGAACCAGATCTATCCACATGAATTGCTTGGTCAATAATATGTGTCACACCAAGTCTCCTCCATAATTCCTTCGCATTAGTGCACTGGAAAAGTAGGTGTCGGATGTCCTCCACTCCTTGGTTACAAGTTGGACAAGCCCCATTTGAACCTATATGTCTATTAGCAAGTATAGCTCGAAGCGGGATTATTCCTCGCAATATTCTCCATCCAAAAATCTGAACTTTACGTGGGACTTGAAGCTTCCATAGCGTTTCCCAGACTGCCAATGGTGTAGACCCAACAGGGTGTCCCTCCATCGTTGCATGCCCGTGAAACCTATGCATCCATTGCATATGATAAGCACTTCTCACGGAAAACGTTCTTGTTCTATTCGGGTGCCAAGCAATAAAGTCATCAAAACCTTGCAAGCAATAAAAAAATATGTATTAAAAAATGTTCACGTAATTTAAAATGTTAAACATATATATAGCTCGAAAGAAGTACATAAAAAGAAGTACAATGTGTACACAAAAAGTAGACATCAAAATAATAATTATTAAAAAAGTATTCATGTAATTGCTCAATGTTAAAATGTATGTATAAAAAATGTTCCTGATGTATTGAAAAATCAAGAATAGGTATTGAAAAATTGACATAAAAATATCTATTTCAAAAAATGCTCAACATGTAAAGAAATGTTACATCTATTTGAATAAAATTTTAAATGTGTATAAAAAAATGTCCTTCTTCTTTGAAAAAAGAGAAAATAAAAACCCGATGGATATCAGAAATGAAAACAAAGAAAACCAAAAAGGAAGAAACAAAATTAAAGAAAAACAACAAAAAAACATTAAAACATTTGAGAAAGAAACAAATAAAAAGAAAGAAAACCGAGAAAGAAATGAAGAAAAATAAAAATCAACAAGCAAGGAAAAAACAATGAAAACCGAGAAAGAAATTAATGTTCTTTGAAAAAAGAGAAAAGAAAAAGCCGATGGATATCAGAAATGAAAACAAAGAAAACCAAAATGGAACAAACAAAATGACAGGAAAATCACAAAAAACATTTACAAATTTGAGAAAGAAACAAATAAAAAGAAAGAAAACTGATAAATAAACGAAGAAAAATAAAAAACATGAAAAATAATGAAAACCAAGAAAGAAATTAAGAAAGACAACAAGAAAAGGAAAACTAGTGAAGACTGTTAAGGAAGCACAAAAACAAATAAAAGGAAAAACTGAAGAAAAACCGTGAAGAAACATAGAGAACCTTAAACAAAAAAATAAAAGAAAGCAGAAAAGAAAAAAGGAAAAAAACAGAAGAAACGAGCGAGCGTCTAGATCTATCAAACAACGAAAAATAGGCGACAACGGGCTGGGCCAGTAGCTGCAGAGGGATAAAACCCCTTTCATGTGTAAATCGACGAGAGTTATTTCTCGCCTTTAGCGAGGGGTCTACAGTAATGGACCGGCCCCTAAAGCGCATACTAGTAAATACAGTAAAAAGGGAGAGAAAAGAACGCACGACCGGGACTAGAACCAGGGAGCTCCTATTGAGCGCTTTAAGCACCGCAGAAGTCAACCGGCGCCTGCGGCAAACGCCAAGTGGGCCAGCCCATGAATGCACCATTGCAGAAACTGTTTCACGAAAAGAAGACACGCAAAAAACCTGCGATAACAAGGACTAGAACTCGCCTAGCTGCTTTGAAAGATGGTGTAGCTATCCACTATAGCCACTAGACCACTGTCACTAAAAGCAACGTGAACCATAAAAGAACTATCGCAGACGCGATATTTATTACGTAAACACAACTTACATTTTTTTATTTTTATGAAGAAAATTTTATCAATTTTTGCAAAAATTTCACGAATTGGAAAAGATCATCGTTTCTGAAAAAGTTCATCTAATTTGAGAAAAGTTCATCAAATTTTGGAAAAAGTCCACTGAATTTTTACAAAGTTCATCAAATTTTAAAAAAATTCACCGAAGCTGTAAATAAGTTCACCAATTTTCAAAAAAATATCACCCAATTGGAAAAAATGCACAAATTGGAAAATAAGTTCATCGAATCTCAGGAAATGTCCATAAAAAAAAGTTCATTGAATTTGAAAAAAGTTCATCAATTCTAAAGAAAGTTCATCAAATTTGGAAAAAGAGTTCATCGAATTGGAAAAAGTTCATCAATTGTTAAAAATAGTTCACTAGAAAAAGTTCATTGATTTTGAAAACAAAAATGCATCAAATTTTAAAAACATCATCGATTTTGAAAAAGTTCACGCATTTAAGAAATTAAAAAACATGAAAACCGTTGAGGGAGGAAACCTGGAAGGCAAAAAAAAAGAAAACAAAAAACAAAACTGGAAAAAAGGAAAAAGAAAACAGAGAACGAAGGAAGGAATAAAAGATGGGAAGAGTTGCACGTGAACAGATCTCGCTCCGTAGCGTGGTGGTTGTACGGACGAAGTTTGATGAGTGAGGTCGCCTTTTGGATTCGTAGAGAGAACGCTACAATTTGTTTTGCAAATTAACTTGCACAGTAATGGGCTGGCCCAGTGTGGGGCGCTGCACGTGTCCGTTTGTAATAGGATTTGCCCTAGAACCGCGCCCTCCTCGTTCCGCGCGGCTAGCCACTGGGCAAGGATCGGGTCCGTGATGTACTAGTAGGGCGGCCTTACTTCAGTGGAAACGAGCCGGTTTTCCACTGTTTCTCCTGCGTTTTTTTTCTATTTTTATTTGTTCTTTGACTGGTTTTTCTCCATTTCCATTTTAATTTTTCTTTTATTAATTTTTAGTTTCTTTTATTTATTTATTTCCTTCTTATTTTGTTGTGTCCTCTGTTTTTTTGATTATTTTCTTTTTTCTTCTCCAAGTTGCTTCATTTTTTTCCTTTGTTTCTTTTTTTTATTCTACATTCATATAAATGGTCAAAATGTTTTAAAATATTTGCTCAATATTTTTCAAAAACTTTTTCAACATTTTTATATACATGATCAACATTTTTTCAAGTACTTGTTCAGCATTTTTTTCAAATACTTGATCAACATTTTTATATACATGATCAAAATTTCTTAAGACACTTGTTCAACATTTCAATATTTCTGCAAATACCTGTTCAACATTTTTCAAATACGTGTTCAACGTTTTTCAAATACTTATTCATCATTTTTTATATACATCACCCGCAAAAAAACATTTTTTATATACATGATCAATAGTTTTTTCAACTTGTTTAATATTTTTTAAATACTTGTTCAACATTTTCAAATACTTATTCAATTTTTTTGAAATACTCATTCAACATTTTTAAATACTCATTCAATATTTTTCAAATATTTTTTATAGATTCTTCTTTGCAATATATATTAGAATATTTTAAATTATAAACAAAAAATATAGCAAAAAACGAAAACAGAAAATATAAAGAAAACAAAAAACAGGCAATGGCTGCCCGGGCGCGTGGGCCGGCCAACCTTGCTCGCCCCCTTCAACGAGTCTGTAAGTTAGACTCGCTGAATGCGAGGAATAAGGGCGCCCTACGATTTATCTCACCAGAAACGAGGTATATCCCTCGGCTCATAAGCCACAACGTTATTTCTCGCCCTCCGCGAGGCGTAGCTACGTCTCGGCTCAGGCAGGGAACTGTAGATGTGCACGAGTTTTTTTCTTCTTCTCTGTGTTTTTTTATCATTTTTTTACTGTTTGCAATAGTTTACTTCGGTTTTGCTCTGGTGTCGTTGTTCTTTTTTTCTTTGGCTTTCTCTGGTTCTTACTGCGGTTTTCACCGCTGTTCTTTGTTTATTCTTATTAATTTTGTATTTTCTCCCCTTTCCCCCCTTTTCAACACATGTCTACATTTTTCATATACGTTGTACATCACATACATCAAGAATATATTTTCACGTTTCACAATTTTCAAACACATGACTAATATTTTTCAAACATAAGTTTTGATGTCTAATTTTTCATACACATTGTACATTTTGGGTATCAGAGATCACTTTCCCCTCCCACTGCTTGGGAGCTCAGCTAAAACTAAAGGATTCAAGGAAGGAAAAAAGGATTAGGGTATTTTTTTGAGGATCGACCCGTTCAGTAGAATTCCGAAGAAAGATTGTTGGCAACATTTTAGTATGCTCATTTAATATTATTAAATACATTATTAGCATTTTAAAATATAATTTTTTGAATATGTTTCTGAATATGTGTTATTTTTTTTCAAAATCCAACTCAAAATATACTATTTTGAATGGTATGAAACCTTTTTCATAAATCCATAAATATACAACTTGTGACATTTTCATAAATCCATTGTACATATTTTGAATGGTATGAAACCATTTTTAATTACATGAACATTTTTAAAATTATATATTTTTCTTTTCAAATGTCACATACATTGTTTTCAGATGTGTGATCAATTTTAAAATGTCACAAACATTCTTTTTGAACGCTACAAACATTTCTTTAAAGTTGCACATACATTGTTTTTTACATAGCATGAAACATGTTTCAATTGTGTGATGGACATTTTTTAACTGCGTGATCAACAAAGAGGGATTATATCATTTGAGTTGTTTAAGTGTTTCTCAAAAGAAAATGATTTTTTAAAACATATTTTTTGAAACTTTGAATATTTTAATTCTTTTCAGAGAATTAAGCTTTGCTCAAGTCTAGTCGTGCCACACATTATGTTTGCTCAAGTCTAGAGTTATGACTTTTTTGATACCTTGGCCCAACTGTTGTGCAATTTTCTTTTATTGCTTTATCGCCAAAAATAATAGACGGATGTTCTGAACATTGATACACGAGAAGTGAGATCCTATAAATAGAATAAAAAACATGTTTGTATGTTTTAAAAAAATGCCACAAACAATATTGCGCATTGGAATAAGTTAATTTTAACTTGTACGTGTAAGCTTTGGTAAAATAACATTATTATCTGTGGTGCGGGTATGAAAAATGAAAAAATTATGAGTGCTTCCACTACAAAAGAAACACTTCCATGATGATACAGATTTGTCACAGTAGGTCACATTTTCTGTCATGTATGTACATCCATGACGATTTTAGGACAAAATCAAGATAATCATACATGTGATGTCGCGAAGTGTCCCATGATAATAATCCGTTTATCATCGCGGGTGTTCACTTCCGTGATGATAAATGGTGCCTCATGGAAGTGATTTCGTTAATGGTAACAGACAGGTGGCAAGCACCGTAACGGGTCGCCATTAAGCTATCGGATGCCGGTTTTGGATTCAATACCCGTTAACAGTCCCGACCAATGATGATTTTTCAGTTGTCAATTTCTCATCCACCAATGAAACCACGCGTCATCTCTGCGTTGCGACACGAGACGCGCCCATGAAATGTTGACGCATGGCACGGCCCAATAATGGCCCATTTAGGTTAAAAAGGTCGGCCTAGTCAGAGGCCCATATGATTTAGGCAACAATTAGCGGGCCGACCCACTAACGGCCTACTTGCACATGACTCAATTACTGCCCAGTGTGTCTTTCGGTCTGTTAGCGGTCCGTTGTAGAAATGAGCTCATTTCAGCCTAGTGTATCTTTCAGCGTGGTAATGACATGTGCTACACGTGGGCCCATTTATGGTCCGACATGACATTCGACCTATTAACAGCACGTGGTCCTAGTGAGCTCATTTGTAGTCCAACCTGACTTTAGGCCTGATAAAGGGTTGTGGTATATTTCGGCCCATTGGTGGCCCTACTAAGCTTTCGGCCTGTTAAAGGCACATGATGTGATTGGGCCAAACAAGGCATGAGGTATATTTTGGCCTCATAACGGCCCATCATTTAACTGGGCCAATCATGCCCCGAGGTATATGTCGGCCTACTAGCGGCCCATGGAGTACTCGTGAAAATTAAGGCCCAACCTACTTTTTGGCCTGCTAAAGGCCCATGGTGTCTTATGGGCCAACTCAAGCAACAGTTTATTCAAACTGTTAATGGCCTGAAGTTACATGGGCGAACAAACGGTTGGGCCTGCTAATCTCCCGTGAGAGTTATGGGCTAATCGAATGATGGCGGGTCGATCGGGTCCATGAAGGGCCCATACTGCAGGTACACATTAAGGCCCAACTACAGCCTGTTGTGGGCTGGCCAATTTTGGCCCGCTGTACATATAGGCATGTTAGCGTCACATGTTTTGGCCCATTCGCCGCCATCAGAGCTTTCACCCTTTTTCGGGTAGCAAATGATAGCATATACTATAACTAGGAATTAACCTACACTACACAATAAAGAAATTATGACATAATAGCTAAGAATAAACCTACACTGTACAATAAAGAAATTGCAGCATATTACATCCATTGGGCATCGAAATTCACCACGAGTGATCATAAAGCGCAACTAAGCAGCAGATTACATACATTGGGATCAAAAGTCCCCGCCAGTGCAAATAAACGCACAACAAAATAATGCAGAACCAAGACCACTTCAACACAGTTCAAGAAACGTTAGCCTTACCTGGGAGCTGATTGCGCAAGCAGCCAAGCAAGCTGATGAGACCGCTCTAGCATGCCGCTCATATCTTCCAACTCTAGCTATTTAGCAATGAGGTTCTCACATGAGTTTTCTGCGATCTTCCTTCGACATTGGACTTCAAGTCGGAGCTGGGTTGTACCATGTCATTCTGCTTGAAGTTGAGACTAAAGAAGTCAAACTAATTGAGGCAACGACTTCTGTGAGGTGTGACTGCTAGTGGCGAGTAACTTGAACACTGCATCCAGACATGACTTTGGGGTTATCTCTCTATCTTCAAGATGTTTTGCCTTCTTTGCTGCAATATATATTGGTCTCACAATCTTCAGTAGACTTGTGCCTGCCATCAGGGATATCACCCTAAAACAAGCAGACAGATAACATGTTTTGCACGTATATAAGCAACGATGGTCAGTGTGCTGTCAATTCCATCCAATTTCATATTAGAAAATAAAGAGATACTCCCTCCGTAAAATAATATAAGAGCGTTTAGATCACTTAAATAGTGATCTAAATGCTCTTATATTAGTTTACAAATAAACAACACAAGCATACATGAAGGGCAAAAGAAAATTATTGGATCTCTTTTGGTTAATGTGCATGGCATGCTATTCATATCATCAGCCAAATCATAAGACAAAGCAAGAAATGACAAGGTGCAAAGGTGGGCAACTTCACCAGACACTAGATTGCAGATCAACAACACAAGCATATATGTAGGGCTAAAGAAAATCATTGGATTGATTAATGTCCGTGGTATGAATAAGGAATTTGGTTTTACGACTAAAACTTAAAATTGACAGTTGCTGCGAACATGCACTTTGATAGAAACGGCAAACTAAACAACAGTTGAGGATGGCGAGTATGTACTAGCACAAAGTTTGAAGGCTTGAGATGGATGGATGTCCGAGTAAATGACCACGGGTAGCCTAACCGACTCCCTCTGGCTCTTCAAGAAATTATCGGGTCGATCAAGCCTTCAAGCACCCAAAGCACAGGGCCGCCTTCCCCTGGCCGGCTATCTCACAGGCCGACTACTGGAAGGCGACCCAGCCCTAAAAACCCTCCCGAAGAGAGCTACAAGATGGCCGGCTCCAAGAAGCCGACTACAAGAGGACCGACTCCCAGAAGGCGGCCACAAGAAGATCGGCTCCCGGCAAGCGGCCAAGATCGCACCCTCAAGAGCTGCACCCACATAACGGTGACGAGACGGGGCGTGGCTACAGTACAGCCTGCCACCCCCGAATCCCGGAGCATGCGTGGCCACAGTGCGCCGTACGGGTCGGCCATCCCCCGTCCGGCGCAGCACTGTTGCCATGTTGACCATGACGCCACCCACGACAGACTGTCAGTACGGCCCGCGGGCGACGGGCCCCTTCAGCCAGAGAGACGCTCGAAGGCGGTCAAGCCTCCCCCAGTCGGCCTGGGGCATAGCCGGCTCCCAATAGCCGGCTGCCCCACTCCCTCGAAGTATGTGCATCATTAAGGAGACAAGACGAGGTAAGGCTACAGTGAGAGCCTGCCAGGCGGCGGCACTGTAGCCATGCTTACCTCGGCAAAGCCCTCGTCATCAGGAGCGAGGCTACAGTAACCAGCCGCCGACAAGACCCCAGGCGGTGGGGCCGGCCTGTCGGCCAAGAGGCCGGCAGCCGGCGGGACCCACGAGTCGGCGGGCCCCAGCGGCCGGCAGAGAAGCCGGCGGATACAGACACTGACGGCCTGGACCCGCATCCAGCCGGATTACCGTTGTACCCCTGGGGGGGTAGGCCTATATAAACCCCCTAGGGTACCCATGCAAAGGGTTGATCTCTTAGAGTTTTAGACACCACATAGAGAGAAGAGGAGAGCTAGCCTTGCCCTTCTTCTTCCTCCAGCCAAACAGCTCAAGGAGCCACTTGTAGCCACTTGTGTTGATCTAGTGATCATGCGGAGACCCCGCAGAGCAGGACTAGGGGTGTTATCTCCACGGAGAGCCCCGAACCTGGGTAAGATTCGCCGGCGTGCATGTCTTCGCCTTATCCCGTTTCCAGGCACCGGCGATGTCTTACTGGCTCCCACAATGATAAGCCACCCGTTGGCATATGTCGCACCTACCACCCGACATTTGGCGCCCACCGTGGAGCCAGGTGCACCGTCGTTCGGAGACCTGTTCTGGATGGGAACCCTTTTCCTTCCCAGCGAGCGTAGCCAGCCCGGCACGCCCGATGGCGCTTGCCCCAACGTGCTGCAAGGCGTCGACGACGCCTGCGCGGCGAGCTGCCTCGCCGATCTTCTTGGCGAGGCTCGCATCTCCGACGAGCCTGCGTCTGACGCGGGCACAGACTGCCCTGAGAGCCGCCTCGTCAGCCTCCTCGACCAGCTTCACGTCTTCAGCGAGCCTGCTGCGGACTTGGAGTCGGTCGGCTCCACCGACCTGATGCTTGTCGATTCCAACACGGCATCGCTTGACGCTTTCCCAACCAACGTGGTGATCATCGACGACCCTCTTCTTCGAGCCGACAGTGGCAGCAACGCTGTCACCGAGGTGCTGGTCATCAGCCACGGCGCCGCCTCAGGCGAGAACGCCCACGACACCCTACAAGCGGCGCTACATGACTTGTCCGCCTCCATCCCGGCCGATGCCGACGCCGAGACACTGGAGGCACGCCGCCTCGCCCTCGTCGCGGAGGGCCAGAAGATAGCATCCATGAGACGCCTCACTGAGGCTCACCAGCGCGAAGTCGACCGCGCTGCCTTTGGTACGCCGCCTCCTAGCGGGCCGAGCCGAGCCGGCATTGTCAAGAAGCGCGACGCGGCCATCGCCAGCATGCTGGGAGCAGACCGCCCAGTCTACGCCACGCCACTCGAGAACCTGCGTGCCGCTCAGGCGGCCGTAGACGAGCTGAACGGGCTGGGGGCCGACGAGCTCCCCTACATGACTAGACGCATCCAGCAGCTGATCGACGCGGCCGCAGAGCGGCATGAAGCCAGCGCCCGCGCTGAAAGTCCTCCCCCACGCCGAGAGCACGACGCGACATCCCGGACGCCGACTGCAGATGGCGCCCGCGTGAGAAAAGACAAGGAGCTGACTGCTAGCCGCAGTCGGACTCGGCTCACCATCGAGCGCGACGCAGAAGGCCGCCCCCAAGCTGTGGAACGACGAGGCGATCCGCCTCCCCCCCGCCTCGTGGGGAGAGATATCCCACCCCGCCGTCTGTTACGCATCCGACTCTCGGCGGCCGACTAGGCCACCGTGAAGGAGTCGGCAAGAATGATGCCCGCCACCGGATCGACCGCCTAGCGCGATCCCTGGCACTAGAAGAAGATGATGATGTCGGCCCGCCTTGCTTTGGCCCCCGCATCCGCGACGAGCCCTTCCCCAAAGGGTTCTCACTCCCAAGAGACACGCCAAAATACAACGGCTCCGTGAAGCCGGAAGACTGGTTGATCGATTACTCCACCGCAGTCCGCATAGCGAACGGCAACAGGCGCGTCGCTGTGAAGTACATCCTGCTCATGCTTCAAGGCACGGCACGCACTTGGTTGAACAGCCTCAAGCCCTACAGCATCAACAACTGGCTAGACTTCACGGAAGTCTTCATCCGCAATTTCACCAGCACGTACAAGCGGCCTCCCAAGCCCCGCCAGCTCTCCTTGTGCGTCCAAGGGCCCAGCGAATCAACTCGCGACTACCTCACGCGTTGGGCCGAGCTCCGCAACTCCTGCGAAGGGGTGCACGAGGTTCAAGCCATAGAGTACTTCACCGCCGGGTGCCGAGAGGGCACCCTCCTCAAGCACCGGCTCCTCTGCGACGAGCCGACTACCCTCGATGAGCTGCTGATCATAGCAGACAAGTACGCCACGGCCGACTCTTCAATGAAGACCGAGCTTCGAGTGGATGCCTCTGGAAAGGTGCTCGCTCCGGCTCCCAAGACGCCGGCTGGTGACTCCAATCGACGCCCTTACCAGAACGACAACAAGCGCAAGGCCCCTATGCTGCCTTCCACCAGTCGGCAAGTAGCCACAGTCGAAGACGAACAGCCTGAAGAGCGGCCCGTGCCCAGGAAGCAGAAGGGTGGCAGGCCGGCTTGGCAGCCAGCTTTCTCCTACGAGCAAACCCTTGATGCCCCCTGCAAGTTCCACAACGGCGCGAAGCCGTCCAACCACACGACCCGGAAGTGTCATTGGCTCACGCGGATCTCCAAAGGCGAAGGGTTGGTGCCGCCTCCACCTGCTGGCCCGCCACCTCCAGCCCCTCAGTAGCCGGCTGCTCGACCAGCAGTCGGAGCCATTCAAGACGAGTTCCCGGACGAGCACGCCGCCTACGTCGTCTTTACAAGCCAAACTGAAGACAGGCGCAGTCGGCGCTGACAACACCAAGAAGTCAACGCGGTTGCCTCCAACAACCTAGAGTTTATGCATTGGCTGAGAAGCCTATCAGCTGGAGCCGGGCCGATCACCCAGAGGTGATGCCGTCTCCCGGCTCTTATGCATTGGTGTTAGACTCCACCCTCGCGACAGAAAGGCGAGCTGCCCGTTTCTCCCGTGTACTGATTGACGGTGGGAGCAGCATCAACATACTGTACCGTGACACCATGGAGAAGCTGAACATCAAGACGAAGCAACTCATGCCAAGCCGGACTGTGTTCCATGGCATCGTACCCGGCCTGTCCTGCTCACCAATCGGCAAGATCAAGATGGATGTTCTTTTCGGAGACAAGGATCACTTCCGCCGAGAGGCAATCTGGTTTGAAGTGGTGGATCTAGAGAGCCCATACCACGCGTTGCTTGGCCGACCTGCCCTGGCCAAGTTCATGGTTGTGCCCCACTACGCCTACCTCAAGACGAAGATGCCAAGTTCAAAGGGGATCATCACCATAGCCGGAGACTACAAGAAATCCTCCGAGTGTGCTGCAGCCAGCAGCCGGCTGGCCGAGTCCCTCGTGATTGCTGAAGAAAAAAAGATGCTGGACCGAGTCGTGGCCATGGCCGGCAAGCAGCCGGGCCTGTCCCCTGACCCCAAGGAATATGATGCTCAAGGCTCCTTCTAGCCGGCCAAGGAAACAAAGAAGATACCTCTGGACCCAGAGAACCCAGAGAGGTTTGCCGTCATTGGAGCAAACCTGGACAGCAAATAGGAAGGCGAGCTCGTCGATTTCCTCCATGAGAATCGAGACATCTTTGCATGGTCCCCAAAGGACATGCCGGGTGTTCCGAAGGATTTCGCCGAGCACAAGCTACATGTCCGAGCAGACGCAAAACCAGTCAAACAACCTCTCCGCCGACTATCGTAGGAAAAGAGAAGGATCGTAGGAGAAGAGATAGCCCGAGTTCTGGCAGCCGGCTGTTGGGGATCGTAGCAGAAATTTAAAATTTTCTACGTATCACCAAGATCAATCTATGGAGTCATCTAGCAACGAGAGAGAGGGTAGTGCATCTACATACCCTTGTAGATCGCGCGCGGAAGCGTTCAAGAGAACGGGGTTGATGGAGTCGTACTCGTCGTGATCCAAATCACCGGTGATCCTAGCGCCGAACGGACGGCACCTCCGCGTTCAACACAGTTATGGAGCGGGGACGTCTCCTCCTTCTTGATCCAGCAAGAGGGGAGGAGAAGTTGATGGAGATCCAGCAGCACGACGGCTTGATGGTGGAAGTAGCGGGATCCCGGCAGGGCTTCGCCAAGCGCAAGCGGGGAGGAAGAGGTGTCACGGGAGGGAGGGAGGCGCCAGGGCTTGGGGTGCTGCTCCCATGCGCCTCCCCACTATATATAGGGGTGGAGGGGGCTGGTTTCTTGCCCTCCAAGTCCATTGGGGCGTTGGCAAAGGTGGGGGGGAAGAAATCCCATCATTTCCCTTCCCCACCGATTGTTATCCCCCTTTTTTAGGGATCTTGATCTTATCCCTTCGGGATATGATCTTATTCCTTCTAAGGTGGGATCTTGGTGCGCCTTGACCAGGGGTGTGGGGCCTTGCCCCCACTACCCACGTTCATGTGGGTCCCCCCATGCAGGTGGGCCCCACTTCGGAACCTTCTAGAACCTTCTCGGTACAATACCCAAAAATCCCGAACATTTTCCGGTGGCCAAAATAGGACTTCCCATATATAAATCTTTACCTCCGGACCATTCCGGAACTCCTCGTGACGTCCGGGATCTCATCCGAGACTCCGAACAACTTTCGGTTAACCGCATACTAATATCTCTCAACTCTAGCGTCACCGAACCTTAAGTGTGTAGACCCTACGGGTTCGGGAGACATGCAGACATGACCGAGATGACTCTCCGGTCAATAACCAACAGCGGGATCTGGATACCCATGTTGGCTCCCACATGTTCCACGATGATCTCATCGGATGAACCACGATGTCGAGGATTCAATCAATCCCGTATACAATTCCCTTTGTCAATCGGTACGTTACTTGCCCGAGATTCGATCGTCGATATCCCAATACCTTGTTCAATCTCGTTACCGGCAAGTCACTTTACTCGTACCGTAATGCATAATCCCGTGACCAAACACTTGGTCACATTGAGCTCATTATGATGATGCATTACCGAGTGGGCCCAGAGATACCTCTCCGTCATACGGAGTGACAAAGCCCAGTCTCGATTCGTGCCAACCCAACAGACACTTTCGGAGATACTCGTAGTGCACCTTTATAGCCACCCAGTTACGTTGTGACGTTTGGCACACCCAAAGCACTCCTATGGTATCCGGGAGTTGCACAATCTCATGGTCTAAGGAAATGATACTTGACATTTGGAAAAGCTCTAGCAAACGAACTACACGATCTTGTGCTATGCTTAGGATTGGGTCTTGTCCATCACATCATTCTCCTAATGATGTGATCCCGTTATCAATGACATCCAATGTCCATAGTCAGGAAACCATGACTATCTGTTGATCAACGAGCTAGTCAACTAGAGGCTCACTAGGGACATGTTGTGGTCTATGTATTCACACATGTATTACGATTTCCGGATAACACAATTATAGCATGAACAATAGACAATTATCATGAACAAGGAAATATAATAATAACCATTTATTATTGCCTCTAGGGCATATTTCCAACACCGGCTTCATTATGGAGGTGTTTTTTCCAGAGTGGCTTGCCAACCCGGTCCTTGTATTGAAGAAAAACAATAAATGGCGCATGTGTATAGATTACACCAGCCTCAACAAAGCCTGCCCCAAAGATCCGTTTGCCTTACCTCGAATCGATCAAGTGATAGACTCCACGGCCGGATGCGAGCTGTTGAGTTTCTTGGATGCTTACTCAGGCTACCATCAGATCAAGTTGGATCCAGCCGACCGCCTGAAGACCGCCTTCATCACACCATTCGGAGCTTTCTGCTACCTAACTATGACATTCGGCTTGAGAAATGCCGGTGCCACTTTTCAGCGTTGCATGCAGAAATGCCTCCTCAAGCAACTCGGCAGAAATGCCCACGTCTATGTAGACGATATTGTGGTGAAGACGGAGAAGCGCGACACCCTGCTGGAAGACCTCAGAGAAACATTTGACAACTTGCGCCGGTTTCAGATCAAGCTCAACCCTGAGAAATGCATGTTCGGAGTACCAGCCGGCCAGCTTCTAGGCTTCTTGGTCTCTGAATGTGGCATCGAGTGCAACCCAGTGAAGATCAAGGCCATAGAGAGAATGGAGATTCCTACCAAGCTGCGAGACGTCCAAAAGTTTACCGGGTGCCTGGCCTCCCTGAACCGCTTCATCAGCCGGCTAGGAGAGAAGGCTCTCCCCCTGTACCAACTCATGAAAAATTCCACCCACTTCGAGTGGAACGACCAAGCAGACCAAGCTTTTCACGAGTTGACGAAGATGCTGACCACGCCACCTGTCTTGGCGGCGCCGACTGAGAAAGAGCCCATGCTCCTTTACATTGCCGCGACTAGCCGAGTGGTCAGCACAGATATTGTGGTCCAACGCCCAGAAGAAGGCCGGGCTCAGTTAGTCCAGAGGCCGGTGTATTATTTGAGTTAAGTATTGTCCACCTCGAGGCAAAACTACCCGCACTACCAGAAGATGTGCTATGGAGTATACTTTGCCGCCAAGAAGTTGAAGCCCTACTTTCAAGAGCATCCCATCACGGTCGTATGTACTGCCCCGCTTGCCGAGATCATAGGCAGTCGGGATGCATCCGGCCGGGTGGCCAAGTGGGCCATTGCGCTGGCTCCTTACACGATCTTCTACCAGCCTCGCACCGCCATCAAGTCCCAAGCATTGGCCGACTTTCTTGTCGACTGAGCCGAGACCCAGTACCTACCGCCGGCTCCCGACTCCACTCATTGGCGGATGCATTTCGATGGATCCAAGATGCGCACCGGCTTGGGAGCCGGCATCATCCTCACCTCTCCCAAGGGCGACAAACTCAGATACACATTGCAAATTCATTTTGCCGCCTCCAACAACGTGGCCGAGTACGAGGCGCTCATACACGGGCTCCGGCTAGCCAAAGAGCTCGGCATCCGCCGGATCCTGTGCTATGGCGACTCGGATTTGGTAGTCCAACAATCATCCGGCGACTGGGACGCCAAGGACGCAAATATGGCGAGCTACCGATTCCTCGTTTAGCAAATCAGCAGATATTTTGAAGGATGCGAGTTCCTCCACGTGCCACAGGCCGACAACGAGCAAGCAGATGCCCTGGCACGAATCGGCTCCACCCGACAAGCTATACCAACCGGCGTCTCTCTCCAACGCCTCCTCAAACCGTTTGTCAAGCCGTCTCCAGAATTAGACTCCATCTTCGTACTGCCTGCCCCTGATGCAGTCGGATCCGACTTGGGGAACCCAGCAGGCGGCTCAGGGACTTTGACAGGCGGCCCAGGGACTGCCGTAGTCGCACCCGGCTCGGGGACTTCACAACCCGGCCCGGGGACTGCAGCAGTCGGCCCGGGGACTGCAACGACACAACAGGCGGTGGCCGACTCCAACTCTTCACCACCCAACCCACCCACCCTGGTCGCAGTAGCCGTATTGGCAATAGAAGAAGTCACAGCTCCATCATGGGCCCAACCCATCCTCAACTTCCTGGTAAACATAGAGCTGCCGACTGACGAGATCTCAGCAAGACAAGTTCAACGCCGAGCCGGAGCATACACAATAATAAACAAAGAACTCGTTAGGCGCAGCGTCACTGGAGTCTTCCAGCGCTGTGTCGAGCCAGAGAAGGGCATAGCAATCCTCAAGGACATCCACCAAGGCGAATGCGGCCACCACGCGGCCTCAAGATCACTTGTCGCCAAAGCTTTCCGCCATGGGTTCTTCTGGCCGACTGCTTTGGAAGACGCCAAGGAATTAGTCAAATGCTGCAAAGGGTGCCAAGTTTTCAGCTCCAAGCAACACCTGCCAGCTTCTGCACTCAAGACCATCCCCCTCACCTGGCCCTTTGCCGTCTGGGGATTGGACATGGTGGGCCCATTCAAGACGGCGCGCGGTGGCATGACACATCTGCTTGTCGCCGTGGACAAATTCACCAAGTGGATTGAAGCGAAGCCAATCAAGAAGCTGAACGGGCCGACTGCCGTGACATTCATCGCAGATATCACCACCCGGTATGGCGTACCACACAGCATCATCACCGACAATGGCACGAATTTTGCCAAAGGAGCACTGGCACGTTTCTGCGCGACACAGGGCATCCGACTGGACTTAGCGTCCGTTGCCCACCCACAGTCAAACGGCCAAGTCGAGCGAGCAAACGGCCTCATCCTCTCCGGCATCAAGCCCCGACTGGTCGTACCACTGGAGCGTTCGGCCGGCTGCTGGCTCGACGAGCTGCCGGCCGTCCTCTGGAGTCTGCGTACTACCCCGAACAAGTCAACCGGCTTCACCCCTTTCTTCCTTGTATATGGTGCCGAGGCTGTCATCCCAACTGACATTGAGTTCGACTCACCTCGGGTCACCATGTACACGGAGGCGGAGGCCAAGGAAGCGCGAGAAGACGGCGTTGACCTGCTGGAAGAGGGCCGGCTGTTAGCACTCAGTCGGTCCGCCATCTACCAGCAGGGTTTGCGCCGTTACCACAACCGGAAGGTCAAGCCAAGATCCTTCCAAGAAGGCGATCTTGTGCTCCGGCTGATCCAACGAACAGCCGGCCAGCACAAGCTCTCGGCCCCTTGGGAAGGCCCCTTCGTCATCAGCAAGGCCCTAGGCAGTGACTCCTACTACCTGATCGACGCACAGAAGCTGAAGGCATGCAAGAGAGATGATTCCGGCAAGGAGTCGGAACGACCATGGAACACCAATCTCCTCTGAAGATTTTACAGTTAAAAGCAGTATGTACCACACTACCTTTTGTATTAAGTACAAGACAACGGGGCCCCTGAGGAGCACTCGGGGACTACCATCTTTTATCTATGTATGACGAGTGTCATACCTATGAATGTATTATTACATTTGTTTTTCTGTCCGGCACCGGGTTCGACCAGTCGGCCCGGGGACTTGCCGCCTTGAGTTATATTAAAGTTCTACCTGCAGTCAGACAAGTAGTGTGCCGGCACCCAAGCCCTCTCTTGTTGAAAGTCGCAGCTCGAAGAATCGACTGTCCGACTGGCAAGAGTCAAAGGCAGGAAAGGATGCCCACACGAAAAACGGCTAAGGACTAACGAACTTATATAACACAAGCCGGCCTCCCACCCCGCCAACCGGCTGTCAGAACAGCCGGCTGGCCGGCTTCCCATTCACCTTGCTACAATCCAAGAAAGTTAGAGTACTTACCCTCCCAAACGTCCAAGCCCTTCCCCAGCCTGGCACGGCGTCTTCACCATCCTCTCCCTCTTCCTCTTCGCCCTCGTCGCTGGAGTCGATCTCCTCCGCCGAGTCCTCACCATCCGCTGGGTTCAGCCCAAACCACTCCTCCGGCTGAGCAATGTCGTCATCATCCACCTCAGGGGCAAAGGCACTGGTGTCGGTGTAGTCGGCGATCGCCGAGGCGCGCTGGATGATAGCCGGCCGCACCGCCTCCAGCTCCTCGTCGGCCTCCTGCCGCCAGGTGGCCAGCTGGTCCAAGTTCAACCCAGTATACCAAGCCTTGACGAACTCCAGCGCCCGCCTGGCGCCTGACCGAGCTGCAGAAGCTTTCCAGGCCTCGAAGCGGCCAACCACTACCTCCAGCCAGTCGGCAGTCCGGCTGGGGGTACTGGGAACCACCTCGCCGGGCCAGAGGGCGGCTAGCACTTGCGCCCCAACGCGCTGAAGACGGCGGAGCATGCGGTGAGCCATCTGGAGGCGGGCTTGGATCGCCAGAAGCTGCTCCTCAAGCGACCGGCGAGCATCCGGCACGATCTCAGCACCAGCCTGCCTTTGCGCTGAAGGAAATATGCCCTAGAGGCAATAATAAAGTTATTATTTATTTCCTTATATCATGATAAATGTTTATTATTCATGCTAGAATTGTATTAACCGGAAACATAATACATGTGTGAATACATAGACAAACAGAGTGTCACTAGTATGCCTCTACTTGACTAGCTCGTTAATCAAAGATGGTTATGTTTCCTAGCCATAGACATAAGTTGTCATTTGATTAACGAGATCACCTCATTAGGAGAATGACGTGATTGACTTGACCCATTCCGTTAGCTTAGCACCCGATCGTTTAGTATGTTGCTATTGCTTTCTTCATGACTTATACATGTTCCTCTGACTATGAGATTATGCAACTCCCGTTTACCGGAGGAACACTTTGTGTGCTACCAAACGTCACAACATAAATGGGTGATTATAAAGGTGCTCTACAGGTGTCTCCAAAGGTACTTGTTGGGTTGGCGTATTTCGAGATTATGATTTGTCACTCCGATTGTCGGAGAGGTATCTCTGGGCCCACTCGGTAATGCACATCACTATAAGCCTTGCAAGCATTGTGACTAATAAGTTAGTTGCGGGATGATGAGTTACGGAACGAGTAAAGAGACTTGCCGGTAACGAGATTGAACTAGGTATCGAGATACCGACGATCGAATCTCGGGCAAGTAACATACTGATGACAAAGGGAACAACGTATGTTGTTATGCGGTCTGACCGATAAAGATCTTCGTAGAATATGTGGGAGCCAATATGGGCATCCAGGTCCCGCTATTGGTTATTGACCGGATACGTGTCTCGGTCATGTCTACATAGTTCTCGAACCCGTAGGGTCCGCACGCTTAAAGTTACGATGACAGTTTTATTATGAGTTTATGTATGTTGATGTACCGAAGGAGTTCGGAGTCCTGGATGAGATCGGGGACATGACGAGGAGTCTCGAAATGGTCGAGACGTAAAGATCGATATATTGGACGACTATATTCGGACTTCGGAAAGGTTCCGTGTGATTCGGGTATTTTTCGAAGTACCGGAGAGTTACGGGAATACGTATTGGGCCTTATTGGGCCATACGGGAAAGAAGAAAAAGGGCCTCAAGGGTGGCCGCACCCCTCCCCTTGGTCTGGTCCGAATTGGACTAGGGAAGGGGGGCGCCCCCTTCCTTCCTTCTCTTTTTCCCTTCCTCTTTTCCTATTTCATATGGGAGGTGGAATCCTACTAGGACTAGGGAGTCCTAGTAGGACTCCACACTTGGTGCGCCCCCTCCTAGGGCCGGCCTCCTCCCCCCTTGCTCCTTTATATACGGGGGCAGGGGGCACCCCAGAGACACAACAATTGATCCTTGAGATCTTTTAGCTGTGTGCGGTGCCCCCCTCCTCCAAATTACACCTCGATAATATCATTGCGGAGCTTAGGCGAAGCCCTGCGTCGGTAGAACATCATCATTGTCACCACGCCGTCGTGCTGACGAAACTCTCCCTCAACACTCGGCTGGATCGGAGTTCGAGGGACGTCATCGAGCTGAACGTGTGTAGAACTCGGAGGTGCCGTGCGTTCGGTACTTGATCGGTCGGATCGTGAAGACGTACGACTACATCAACCGCGTTGTGATAACGCTTCCGCTGTCGGTCTACGAGGGTACGTGGACAACACTCTCCCCTCTCGTTGCTATGCATCACCATGATCTTGCGTGTGCGTAGGAATTTTTTTGAAATTACTACGTTCCCCAACAGTGGCATCCGAGCCTGGTTTTATGCGTTGATGCTATGCACGAGTAGAACACAAGTGAGTTGTGGGCGATATAAGTCATACTGCTTACCAGCATGTCATACTTTGGTTCAGCGGTATTGTGAGATGAAGCGGCCCGGACCGACATTACGTGTACGCTTACGCGAGACTGGTTTCATCGTTCGGAGCACTCGTTGCTTAAAGGTGACTGGATGGTGTCTGTCTCTCTCACTTTAGTTGAACCGAGTGTGGCTACGCCCGGTCCTTGCGAAGGTTAAAACAGCACCAACTTGACAAACTATCGTTGTGGTTTTGATGCGTAGGTAAGAACGGTTCTTGCTAAGCCCGTAGCAGCCACGTAAAACTTGCAACAACAAAGTAGAGGACGTCTAACTTGTTTTTGCAGGGCATGTTGTGATGTGATATGGTCAAGACATGATGTGATATAATGTGTTGTATGAGATGATCATGTTTTGTAACCGAGTTATCGGCAACTGGCAGGAGCCATATGGTTGTCGCTTTATTGTATGAGATGCAATCGCCATGTAATAGTTTTACTTTATCACTAAGCGGCAGCGATAGTCGTAAAAGCAATAAGTTGGCGAGACGACAACGATGCTACGATGGAGATCAAGGTGTCGCGCCGGTGACGATGGTGATCATGACGGTGCTTCGGAGATGGAGATCACAAGCACGGTGCTTAGAAGATGGAGATCACAAGCACAAGATGATGATGGCCATATCATATCACTTATATTGATTGCATGTGATGTTAATCCTTTATGCATCTTATCTTGCTTTGATTGACGGTAGCATTATAAGATGATCTCTCACTAAAATTTCAAGATAAAAGTGTTCTCCCTGAGTATGCACCGTGGCAAAAGTTCTTCGTGCTGAGACACCACGTGTTAATCGGGTGTGATAGGCTCTACGTTCAAATACAACGGGTGCAAAACAGTTGCACACGCGGAATACTCAGGTTAAACTTGACGAGCCTAGCATATACAGATATGGCCTCGGAACACAGAGACCGAAAGGTCGAGCGTGAATCATATAGTAGATATGATCAACATAGTGATGTTCACCATTGAAACTACTCCATCTCACGTGTTAATTGGACATGGTTTAGTTGCTTTGGATCATGTAATCACTTAGATGATTAGAGAGATGTCTATCTAAGTGGGAGTTCTTAAGTAATATGATTAATTGAACTTAAATTTATCATGAACTTAGTCCTGATAGTATTTTGCAAATTATGTTGTAGATCAATAGCTCGCGTTGTTGCTTCCCTGTGTTTATTTTTTGTTCCTAGAGAAAAATTATGTTGAAAGATGTTAGTAGCAAAGATGCGGATTGGATCCGTGATCTGAGGATTATCCTCATTGCTGCACAGAAAAATTATGTCCTTGATGCACCGCTAGGTGACAGACCTATTGCAGGAGCAAATGCAGACGTTATGAACGTTTGGCTAGCTCAATATGATGACTACTTGATAGTTTAGTGCACCATGCTTAACGGCTTAGAATCGGGACTTCAAAGACGTTTTGAACGTCATGGACCATATGAGATGTTCCAGGAGTTGAAGTTAATATTTCAAGCAAATACCCGAGTTGAGAGATATGAAATCTCCAACAAGTTCTATAGCAAAAAGATGGAGGAGAATCGCTCAACTAGTGAGCATGTGCTCAGATTGTCTGGGTACTACAATCGCTTGAATCAAGTGGGAGTTTATCTTCCAGATAAAATAGTGATTGACAGAATTCTCTAGTCACCATCACCAAGTTAGTAGAACTTCGTGATGAACTATGGTATGCAAGGGATGACGAAAGTAATTCCCGAGCTCTTCGTGATGCTGAAATCGACGAAGGTAGAAATCAAGAAAAACATCAAGTGTTGATGGTTGACGAGACCACTTCAAGTGTTGATGGTTGACGAGACCGCTAGTTTCAAGAAAAGGGCAAAGGGAAAAAGGGGAACTTCAAAAAGAACGGCAAGCAAGTTGCTGCTCAAGTGAAGAAGCCTAAGTCTGGTCCTAAGCCTGAGACTAAGTGCTTCTACTGCAAAGGGACTGGTCACTGGAAGCGGAACTACCCCAACTATTTGGTGGATAAGAAGGATGGCAAAGTGAACAAAGGTATATTTGATATGCAGATTATTGATGTGTACTTTACTAGTGTTTATAGCAATCCCTCGGTAATTGATACTGGTTCAGTTGCTAAGAGTAGTAACTCGAAACGGGAGTTGCAGAATAAACAGAGACTAGTAAAAGTGAACAAAGGTATATTTGATATACAGATTATTGATGTGTACTTTACTAGTGTTTATAGCAACCCCTCGGTAATTGATACTGGTTCAGTTGCTAAAGAGTAGTAACTCGAAAACGGGAGTTGCAGAATAAACAGAGACTAGTAAAAGGCGAGGTGACGATGTGTGTTGGAAGTAGTTCCAAGATTGATATGATCATCATCGCACACTCCCTGTACTTTCGGGATTAGTGTTGAAACTAAATAAGTGTTATTTGGTGTTTGCGTTGAGCATGAATATGATCTGATCATGTTTATTGCAATACGGTTATTCATTTAAGTTAGAGAACAATTGTTGTTCTGTTTACATGAATAAAACCTTTATGGTCATACACACCAACGAAAATGGTTTGTTGGATCTCGATCGTAATGATACACATATTCATAATATTGAGCCAAAAGATGCAAAGTTAATAATGATAGAACAACTTATTTGTGGTACTGCCGTTTAGGTCATATTGGTGTAAAGCGCATGAAGAAACTCCATACTGATGGGATTTTGGAATCACTTGATTATGAATCACTTGATGCTTGCGAACCGTGCCTCATGGGCAAGATGACTAAAACGTCGTTCTCCGGAACTATGGAGAGAGCAACAGATTTGTTGGAAATCATACATACAGATGTATGTGGTCCGATGAATATTGAGGCTCGTAGCAGGTATCATTATTTTCTGACCTTCACAGATGATTTGAGCAGATATGGGTATATCTACTTGATGAAACACAAAGTCTGAAACATTTGAAAAGTTCAAAGAATTTCAGAGTGAAGTGGAGAATCATCGTAACAAGAAAATAAAATTTTCTACGATATGATCGCAGAGGTAAAATATTTGAATTACGAGTTTGGCCTTCAGTTAAAACAATGTGAAATAGTTTCACTACTCACGCCACCTGGAACACCACAGTGTAATGGTGTGTCCGAACGTCATAACTGTACTTTATTGGATATAGTGCAATCTATGATGTCTCTTACCAATTTACCACTATCGTTTTGGGTTATGCATTAGAGACAGCTACATTCACGTTAAATAGGGCACCATCAAAATCCGTTGAGACGACGCCTTATGAACTATGGTTTGGCAAGAAACCAAAGTTGTCGTTTCTTAAAATTTTGGGGTTGCGATGCTTATGTGAAAAAATTTCATCCTGATAAGCTCAAACCCAAATCGAAGAAATGTGTCTTCATAGGATACCCAAAGGAGACAGTTGGGTACACCTTCTATCACAGATCCGAAGGCAAGACATTCGTTGCTAAGTATGGATCCTTTCTAGAGAAGGAGTTTCTCTCGAAAGATGTGAGTGGGAGGAAAGTAGAACTTGATGAGGTAACTGTACCTGCTCCCTTATTGGATCACAGAAATCTGTTCCTGTGACTTCTACACCAATTAGTGAGGAAGTTAATGATGATGATCATGTAACTTCAGATCAAGTTACTACCAAACCTCGTAGGTAAACCAGAGTAAGATCCGCACCAGAGTGGTACGGTAATCCTGTTCTGGAGGTTATGTTACTAGACCATGACGAACCTACGAACTATGAAGAAGCGATGGTGAGCCCAGATTCCGCAAAATGGCTTGAGGCCATGAAATCTGAGATGAGATCCATGTATGAGAACAAAGTGTGGACTTTGGTTGACTTGCCCGATGATCGGCAAGCAATTGAGAATAAATGGATTGTCAAGAGGAAGACGGACGCTGATAGTAGTATCACTATCTACAAAGCTAGAATTGTCGCAAAAAGGTTTTCGACAAGTTCAAGATGTTGGACTACGATGAGAGTTTCTCACTCGTATCTATGCTTAAGTCTGTCCGAATCATGTTAGCAATTCCCGCATTTTATGAAATCTGGCAAAGGGATAAACAAAACTGCATTCCTTGATGGATTTATTAAAGAAGAGTTGTATATGATACAACTAGAAGGTTTTGTCAATCCTAAAGGTGCTAACAAAATATGCAAGCTCCAGCGATCCGTCAATGGACTGGTGCAAGCATCTCGGAGTTGGAATATACGCTTTGATAAGTTGATCAAAGCATATAGTTGTATACAGACTTGCGGTGAAGCCTGTATTTACAAGAAAGTGAGTGGGAGCACTACAACATTTCTGATAAGTATATGTGAATGACATATTGTTGATCGGAAATAATGTAGAATTATTCTGCAAAGCATAAAGGAGTGTTTGAAAGGAGTTTTTCAAAGATAGACCTCGGTGAAGCTGCTTACATATTGAGCATCAAGATCTATAGAGATAGATGAAGACGCTTGATAAGTTTTTCAATGAGTACATACCTTAACAAGATTTTGAAGTAGTTCAAAATAGAACAGTCAAAGAAAAGAGTTCTTGCCTGTGTTACAAGGTGTGAAATTGAGTAAAGACTCAAAGCCCGACCATGGCAAAAGATAGAAAGAGAATGAAAGTCATTCCCTATGCCTTGGCCATAGATCTATAAAGTATGCCATGCTGTGTACCAGATCTATTGTATACCCTACACTGATTTTGGCAAGGGAGTACAATAGTAATCTAGGAGTAGATCACTGGACAGCAGTCAAAATTATCCTTACTGGAATAAGGATATGTTTCTCGATTATGGAAGTGACAAAAGGCTTGTCGTAAAAGGTTACGTCGATGCAAGTTTTGACACTAATCTAGATGACTCTAAGTCTCGGTCTAGATACATATTGAAAGTGGGAGCAATTAGTTAGAGTAGCTCCATGCAGAGCATTGTAGACATAGAAATTTGCAAAATACTTACGGATCTGAATGTGACAGATCCGTTGACTAAAATTATCTCACAAGCAAAACATGATCACACCTTAGTACTCTTTGGGTGTTAATCACATAGCGATGTGAACTAGATTACTGACTCTAGTAAACCCTTTGGGTGATGGTCACATGACGATGTGAACCATGGGTGTTAATCACATGGTGATGTGAACTATTCATGTTAAATCACATGGCGATGTGAACTAGATTATTGACTCTAGTGCAAGTGGGAGACTGAAGGAAATATGCCCTAGAGGCAATAATAAAGTTATTATTTATTTCCTTATATCATGATAAATGTTTATTATTCATGCTAGAATTGTATTAACCGGAAACATAATACATGTGTGAATACATAGACAAACAGAGTGTCACTAGTATGCCTCTACTTGACTAGCTCGTTAATCAAAGATGGTTATGTTTCCTAGCCATAGACATAAGTTGTCATTTGATTAACGAGATCACCTCATTAGGAGAATGACGTGATTGACTTGACCCATTCCGTTAGCTTAGCACCCGATCGTTTAGTATGCTGCTATTGCTTTCTTCATGACTTATACATGTTCCTCTGACTATGAGATTATGCAACTCCCGTTTACCGGAGGAACACTTTGTGTGCTACCAAACGTCACAACGTAAATGGGTGATTATAAAGGTGCTCTACAGGTGTCTCCAAAGGTACTTGTTGGGTTGACGTATTTCGAGATTAGGATTTGTCACTCCGATTGTCGGAGAGGTATCTCTGGGCCCACTCGGTAATGCACATCACTATAAGCCTTGCAAGCATTGTGACTAATAAGTTAGTTGCGGGATGATGTGTTACGGAACGAGTAAAGAGACTTGCCGGTAACGAGATTGAACTAGGTATCGAGATACCGACGATCGAATCTCGGGCAAGTAACATACTGATGACAAAGGGAACAACGTATGTTGTTATGCGGTCTGACCGATAAAGATCTTCGTAGAATATGTGGGAGCCAATATGGGCATCCAGGTCCCGCTATTGGTTATTGACCGGATACGTGTCTCGGTCATGTCTACATAGTTCTCGAACCCGTAGGGTCCGCACGCTTAAAGTTACGATGACAGTTTTATTATGAGTTTATGTATGTTGATGTACCGAAGGAGTTCGGAGTCCCGGATGAGATCGGGGACATGACGAGGGGTCTCGAAATGGTCGAGACGTAAAGATCGATATATTGGACGACTATATTCGGACTTCGGAAAGGTTCCGAGTGATTCGGGTATTTTTCGGAGTACCGGAGAGTTACGGGAATACGTATTGGGCCTTATTGGACCATACGGGAAAGAAGAAAAAGGGCCTCAAGGGTGGCCGCACCCCTCCCCTTGGTCTGGTCCGAATTGGACTAGGGAAGGGGGGCGCCCCCTTCCTTCCTTCTCTTTTTCCCTTCCTCTTTTCCTATTCCATATGGGAGGTGGAATCCTACTAGGACTAGGGAGTCCTAGTAGGACTCCACACTTGGTGCGCCCCCTCCTAGGGCCGGCCTCCTCCTCCCTTGCTCCTTTATATACGGGGGCAGGGGGCACCCCAGAGACACAACAATTGATCCTTGAGATCTTTTAGCCGTGTGCGGTGCCCCCCTTCACCAAATTACACCTCGATAATATCATTGCGGAGCTTAGGCGAAGCCCTCCGTCGCCGCTTGAAACTCGGCACGGGGGTCCACGCGGCGGGCGCTTGCGGATTCTCCCGCCGCTCCAACCACGGAGGCGGCAGCGGTCCGCTCAAGAGAAAGCGGAGCCCTGTTTGACAAGTCAAGACAAGGACTTATAAGAATATCAACAAAAAATAAGAAGGAATACGCAAGAGAATTGACGCTTACGCCGAAACCTTTTGTGGCTGCTTCACCACCTTGCAGAAGCAGGCCGCCTTCGCGGCTGCCTCGTCCCGCTTGGTCGCCGCTGCCGTGCTCTTGGGCCTCTTCGGCCGACTGCCGAATAGGCTCGGAGCGGCCCGGCGCTTTTGCGCGCCGCCTCGGACAGCCGGCGCGGCAGATGAACCCGCGCCATGATCGGACGCCGGCTGGCGGCGCGGGACGACTTCCGCCTCATCATCATCCGGCCAGTCGTCGAAGCTGGCTCCGAGCCCGGAGCCACCTGCCTCGCCGCCTCCCCCCACGGTGTTGTCGTCCAAAGCGGCCGCCCCCAAGTCGGGGTCGTCCAAGTCATGCGTCGCCCGGTCGGGGAGATATTGGCGCTCCACCCCCGCTGCCCCGGCTGCCGGTCGAAGGAGGGGGCTCTGCCAAGACAAACCAACTGGTCAGAGTCGGCCAAGAGAAACTTGGTGACAAAAGTAAAGAAGAGAAGAAAAAGAAAGCTTACCATAGGCGGGGGATTGGCACGGGAGTACGGCTCCTTGCCAAACTGCCACTCATCGGTGAGCTTGCAGTTCGCGAGGTAGTTCACCATGAGAGCTACCTCGGCATGAGGCATCTCCTTGGTGCACATCCGAGTCGGATCGAGTTGGTCGCTCATTTGACAAATCATATGAGGGCGGCCTTGGAGCGGGAGCACCCAGCGCACCACGAAGGCGGCCAGCAGGTCGGGCTCGGTCAGGCCCTCCGACCGGACCATTACCCGGAGTCACGCGAGGACGGCGGCTCCGGCAGGCGACATCGTTCTGGCCCGATAGGACCACTGGGGCCGCCTCCCAGCCGGCGGGCCGGCTACATAAGACGGCAAGTTGACGAAGTCGCCTTGCGGAGCAACATTCTTCACATAGAAGTAGGATTTCTGCTAGAGCTTCACCGACTGGATCAGCGTGATGGGAGGAAAAGGGTTGTCGGCTACCGGCCTCCGCACCGCGATGAAGGCGCCGCTCTGAGCCGGCACGCCCTGCATGGCGGTGCCGAGCTTGGACTGGAAGAATTCCCCCCAGAGCTCGAGGTTGGGAAGGACGCCAAGGAAGCCCTCGCACAAAGTGACGAAGGCAGACAGCAGCACCACCGTGTTTGGGGTGAGGTGGTGCGGCTGGAGCTGGTAGAATTCGAGGAAGGAACGGAAGAAGGCGCTCGCAGGCAGGCCAAGGCCGCGCAGGAAGTGCGAGCAGAAGATTACCCGCTCGCCCTCCTCCGGCGCCGGCGAGATCTCCCTCTCCGGCGCAAGACGGACCCGCACATAGTCCCTGCCGGGTAACCGCCGCGTCTTGCGGAGGAAGTCGATGTGGTCCGCGTAGACGTTGGAGCCGTCCCAGTCTCCGCCGCGCAACATGAGGGCAAGAAGCCGATGAGAAGGGCGCGACAACGGCGAAACCACGGCCCCGCGGCGGCGAAGCTGCAGGGTAGTGCGATGACTAGAGGGACGGCGCGGTGGCGAGGGGCTGCAGCGACGGAGAGGAAGAAGAAGAAGATGGCGGAGCGAGGGTGAGCGAGCGAGCGTCTGCCGCTCCCCCTCCTCCCCCTATTTATAGCCTCGTGCGGCGAAGCCAAGGAGGCGAGGCGTGGGGGGACGTGGGATTAACTGCGCCCACTCCCCCACATCCCACGATTATTGCGCCCTAACGGCGTGCAGAAATTTCCGTTGGAAGGCGAATGGCCCGTTTTGGGCCACAGAAGATCCACACCTAGGCCTAGGCATGGAAGTGGTGGGCCCTGGCCTGTGGCAGCGTCCCGTCACGCGCGTGGGCTGGCAGGCTTTTCCAGCCGGAGGGTGCCGCGTGGTGCACGGGCGGCAAGCGGCCGACCCGCAACCCGGCGTGCGCGCCAGCTGGCTCCCGCCTTCAGACTTCAAAACCTCACCAAGACGGCGCACCTGATCGAAGCCGGCTCCTAGCTGCTGGCTCTTCAAGATAGGAAGCTGGTTGAGCTTCTTGTCCTCCTTTCAGCCTCAAAGCCTAACCAACTTCAGGGACTACTGTCGGAGTAAATGACCACGGGTAGCCTAACCGACTCCCCCTGGCTCTTCAAGAAATTATCGGGCCGATCGAGCCTTCAAGCACCCAAAGCACAGGGCCGCCTTCCCTTGGCCGGCTATCTCACAGGCCGACTACTGGAAGGCGACCCGGCCCTAAAAACCCTCCCGAAGAGAGCTACAAGATGGCCAGCTACAAGAGGACCGACTCCCAGAACCCGGCCACAAGAAGACCGGCTCCCGGCAAGCGGCCAAGATCGCACCCTCAAGGGCTGCACCCACATAACGGTGACGAGATGGGGCGTGGCTGCAGTACAGCCTGCCACCCCCGAATCCCGGAGCACGCGTGGCCACAGTGCGCCGTACTGGTCGGCCATCCCCCGTCCGGCGCAGCACTGTTGCCATGTTGACCATGACGCCACCCACGACAGACTGTCAGTACGGCCCGCGGGCGGCAGGCCCCTTCAGCCAGAGAGACGCTCGAAGGCGGTCAAGCCTCCCCCAGTCGGCCTGGGGCGTAGCCGGCTCACAATAGCCGGCTGCCCCACTCCCTCGAAGTATGTGCATCATTAAGGAGACAAGACGAGGTAAGGCTACAGTGAGAGCCCACCAGGCGGCGGCACTGTAGCCATGCTTACCTCGGCAAAGCCCTCGTTATCAGGAGCGAGGCTACAGTAACCAGCCACCGACAAGACCCCCAGGCGGTGGGGCCGGCCTGTCGGTCAAGAGGCCGGCAGCCGGCGGGACCCACGAGTCGGCGGGCCCCAGCGGCCGGTGGAGAAGCCGGCGGATACAGACACTGACAGCCTGGACCCGCATCCAGCCGGATTACCGTTGTACTCTTGGGGGGTAGGCCTATATAAACCCCCTAGGGTACCCATGCAAAGGGTTGATCTCTTAGAGTTTTAGACACCACATAGAGAGAAGAGGAGAGCTAGCCTTGCCCTTCTTCTTCCTCCAGCCAAACAGCTCAAGGAGCCACTTGTAGCCACTTGTGTTGATCTAGTGATCATGCGGAGACCCCGCAGAGCAGGACTAGGGGTGTTATCTCCACGGAGAGCCCCGAACCTGGGTAAGATTCACCGGCATGCATGTCTTCGCCTTATCCCGTTTCCAGGCACCGGCGATGTCTTACTGGCTCCCACAATGATAAGCCACCCGTTGGCATATGTCGCACCTACCACCCGACAATGGACTTGCATTAACAGTTAACACCGGTTATATAAAGCCCTTCTCCATGTCAAGGGTGGGATAACTCAAGAATTTCACGAGAGAAACTTCTGCATAAGCATTGACTGCACTCTACATTTTATAGGGAGTAATTATAGATCTGATAATACCGTAACATAAAGAGGATAATGAAGATAGGATGCAGAGTGATGTTACATAATCAACTAGCTATCCATGTAAGTACAGCGTTACAAGACAAAAGATATTGAACAGAGCAATGCAGGGCTACAATTCTTCAGTGGCATTGTATGTATTCCACATTTTGGTAAGAGTAACTTCAGATCTGGTAAGAGTAAATATAGATCTGATAATTTTGACAAGAGCAATGCAGGGCTACACTTCTTCCCATCTAGAGTTTAACCTATTCTATTCAATCATATGCACAGCAGAAAGCCATATGATCTCTACAAAACAACAACCAATTGTAGCAAATGTGTTTCAAATTTATCCAAAACCGATGTGGCGACCAACATGTCATCTATTTGTTCTGAAGTAGGCATGTCCACTCTCTGAAAATGCAACTGAATTTTCTGACAAAACAACAAGAAATCACAGTGAATGGTAGATGTATCTGACACATGGTCGATGTAACATGCATCTTACTTCTACTTGTGCACACTACACACATATGTTGGTTCATTCATGTACACGTTACGAAGCAAACCACACCCAAAGAGCTTGCATTTTCTTCTTTGCATTCTGTACATGTTTAGAAAGCTGATATTAATACCCCATACAAAAAAAGTACAAAATTCGAATCATGGTTACGAAGGAAACCGCTTTTGTCCATATAAAAGTTGCAACATCAAGCTATTTTAATCAAGACATCACGTGTGCACTAGGAGTATGGAGGTAGTGTTAGTAGGGCTATAAAAGGAGAAAATGTCTGCACTATGGGTATGGAAGTAGTGTTAGTACGAGGTACAAAAGGGTGTACCATCTAAATTTTCAAATGGTTATGAGTACATGGAAATTAAAAAGTAAGTACCACAATGAATGCGAAAACAAATCTACAATAAGTTGTTTGAATCAAGGAGAACATGTGAGGACTAGGGGTATGGAGGTACTGTTAGTAGGAGGTAGAGAAGGGCGTAGCATCTTGATTTTCAAATGGTTAGGAGTACATGGAAAATGAAATGAAATGCCATAATGAATGAGAAAACAAATCTACAACAAGTTGTTTGAATCAAGGGGAACATGTGAGCACTAGGGGTATGGAGGTAGTGTTAGTAGCAGGTACAAAAGGGCGTACCATATTGATTTTCAAATGGTTATGAGTATATGGAAATTGAAAAGGAAGTACCACAATGAATGAGAAAACACATCTACAATAGGTTGTTTGAATCTAGAAGAACATGTTTGCACTAGGGGTATGGAAGTAGTGTCAGTAGGAGGTACAGAAGGGCGTGGCATCTAGATTTTGAAATGGGGAGTGAACCATCATCAGGACATGTCAAGTGGTAACTTCAGTTAAAATTTCACATCCACAAAGATGTATTACATGATCTAATATAAATTATTGTTGGTTTGTCATGTACAAGGAAAAGAACACGGTTCATTGAAAATTGTTCACTGGACCTTGGCACGACAAATAAACCTCTTCTAAAAAATAAAAAGGTTACACCTTCCCTTAATATTCTCGTTGGACCCAAAAATTTCGTCCCCCACGCCCTTCTGTTCCCTCTATGTTTTGTCCACTCCAACTATTTTAAATGCCTCGCTCATTTTTCGCAAACCTACCGTATAAAGCTTCTTCCCAATTCACGAAATGAACCCACATCTTCATTCACACCGTCCCCTCATATGTCTCTTCTTCCGCAGATCTAGTCCACTTGTGGCGGCCAAATGGATCCCTCCCCGGCGTCCGGCATGGCCAGCGTGCTTCGAAGCGGCAAACAACGCAAACCTCCCCCGTTGACCCCAAGACCTAATCCGGCACTACCAGGTAACAACTCTAGCCCCCTCTCGCCCCATCGTCCCTTTTAGGATTTGCACGTGCTTTTACGTTTTCACCTGCTATTCTTTGAAAGAAGTAATCTAATTGTAGGCTCCGTACATCATCTATTTGAAGGAAATATGCCCTAGAGGCAATAATAAAGTTATTATTTATTTCCTTATTTCATGATAAATGTTTATTATTCATGCTAGAATTTTATTAACCGGAAACATAATACATGTGTGAATACATAGACAAACCTAGTGTCACTAGTATGCCTCTACTTGACTAGCTCGTTGATCAAAGATGGTTATGTTTCCTAGCCATTGACATGAGTTGTCATTTGATTAACGGGATCACATCATTAGGAGAATGATGTGATTGACTTGACCCATTCCGTTAGCTTAGCACTCGATCGTATAGTATGTTGCTATTGCTTTCTTCATGACTTATACATGTTCCTATGACTATGAGATTATGCAACTCCCGTTTACCGGAGGAACACTTTGTGTGCTACCAAACGTCACAACATAACTGGGTGATTATAAAGGTGCTCTACAGGTGTCTCCGAAGGTACTTGTTGGGTTGGCGTATTTCGAGATTAGGGTTTGTCACTCCGATTGTCGAAGAGGTATCTCTGGGCCCACTCGGTAATGCACATCACTTAAGCCTTGCAAGCATTGCAACTAATGAGTTAGTTGCGGGATGATGTATTACGGAACGAGTAAAGAGACTTGCTAGTAACGAGATTGAACTACGTATTGAGATACCGACGATCGAATCTCGGGCAAGTAACATACCGATGACAAAGGGAACAACGTATGTTGTTATGCGGTCTGACCGATAAAGATCTTCGTAGAATATGTGGGAGCCAATATGAGCATCCAGGTTCCGCTATTGGTTATTGACCGGAGACGTGTCTCGGTCATGTCTACATAGTTCTCGAACCCGTAGGGTCCGCACGCTTAACGTTTCGATGACAGTTATATTATGAGTTTATATGTTTTGATGTACTGAAGGTTGTTCGGAGTCCCGGATGTGATCACGGACATGACGAGGAGTCTCGAAATGGTCGAGACATGAAGATTGATATATTGGAAGCCTATATTTGGATATCGGAAGTGTTCCGGGTGAAATCAGGATTTTACCGGAGTACCGGAGGGGTTACCGGAACCCCCCGGGGGTTAATGGGCCATAGTGGGCCTTAGTGGAGAAGAGGAGAGGTGGCCAGGGCAAGGGCCACGCGCCCCTCCCCCCTAGTCCGAATAGGACAAGGAGAGGGGGGCGGCGCCCCCCTTTCCTTCTTCTCCTCCACCTCGTTTCCCCTCCACTCCTAATCCAACAAGGAAAAGGGAGGGAGTCCTACTCCCGGTGGGAGTAAGACTCCTCCTGGTGCGCCCCCTCCTGGCCGGCCGCACCTCCCCCCTTGCTCCTTTATATACGGGGGCAGGGGGCACCCTAGAGACACAACAATTGATCGTTTGATCTTTTAGCCGTGTGCGGTGCCCCCTCCACCATAGTCCACCTCGATAATACTGTAGCGGTGCTTAGGCGAAGCCCTGCGTCGGTAGAACATCATCATCGTCACCACACCGTCGTGCTGACGAAACTCTCCCTCAACACTCGGCTGGATCGGAGTTCGAGGGACGTCATCGGGCTGAACGTGTGCTGAACTCGGAGGTGTCGTGCGTTCGGTACTTGATCGGTCGGATCGTGAAGACGTGCGACTGCATCACCCGCGTTGTGCTAACGCTTCCGCTTTCGGTCTACGAGCGTACGTGGACAACACTCTCCCCTCTCGTTGCTATGTATCACCATGATCTTGCGTGTGCGTAGGATTTTTTTTGAAATTACTACGTTCCCCAACACTATTTCTATCTAGGATTATACCAATTTAGTATGTTGTTTCTTAATAAATTAGCCGTATTACATGGGGTACTGCAGATAGTTCTATCTAGGGTTACAGTAAGTTAGTATGCAGGTTCATATTAAATCTTGTGTGCTATTTTTCACAATTGAATGATTTCTTCTTCCTAATATAACATGTTGCTCTAGACTAGGTAGTGCAGTACTACTTCTTATGTGTTACCCTGTGAATCTTTGTTCACATTATTGATGACCATGCGTAGCAACAAGTCGTGTCTGATTCTACAGGTGCAGCTGCCAGACGAGCACATCTGTACTATAGGATTAAAGAAGAAACACTGGAGGATGATTGCCCTATAGCCAAGCGTGCGCTGAGAAAAGATGTGGTCTACGAAATTGATATGGATTCACAGGATTCAGATGATGCCAGTCAGATTGATATAGGTCAAGATCCTGGTAATCTTAAGAAAACTACTTCTCGAGTACAGATTTCTTGTACATCAGATTAGTACCTTCTAGATTTTTGTTTCTAAACTATGTCTTCGTGTGCATTCGTCCAAGCAATGTATGATTCTAGGGTGGCACTAGGGAAAAAGCGCACCATAGCCGACCTTCATCTTCAACTGCAACAAGATCTATAGTGAACAACCCATCTATTCACATGGTTAAACTTTCTTTCCTGATTGCTAATTCATCTACAAAGTTGAACTTGTGATGTAAAACGTTTATTAAAACTAGACGTGCATATGTTCTATCCTAAATGGGTGTATGTTTTGTGCAGGGAATGGGTCATATTGACCCGAAGGATGCATTTGTCGCAGAAATGTGCATTGTTTTTATGAGGAAATGTGGTCACGATATTACGGTTAGGAACAATTACTGGAACAAGGTTAAAAAAAGCACCCGTGAGCAGGCTATATCGTTAAAGCCTGATTATTTAAATGAAGAAAATTGGCTGAAACTTGTGGACCAGTGGTGTGAGGATCACTCCAATGTATGTGATACACACTCTTCGTTTTTCAACTTGTCAATCCGTACTTCTGGAAACATCATATTAAATTTGAGCTTCATGTCATAGGAACTTCGTGCAAAGAAACAAGCAAAACCATCTACTCTGAAGCTCAGCCAGAACACTGCACCTACAAAATGTTATTCCCACTTCGGGCATATGGTAAGTATTTGTACTACCTTATTGCAAAAGCTTTATGTTGGATTACTACATTTCTTGCAGTATTAGTGTTTACCAATTGATAAATCTGATACAAGCCTAAGGACAACATTGATAATCAATCTGGTGGAGACTTGCTTGAACCTACGTGCACTACAAATAAAGATCCTACATTGAGTCTAACTGCGGAAAAACAAATCGTAAGTGCTGCCAAATTTGTAGGCTTCAAATTTATAGTTTGGCAATAATTATTCAAACTATCAAACACTGCTCTACGACTGCTATCAATCGTATTGCAGAATGATTGAGGATCATGCATACACCATCAAAATTGCTTGATACGACAGCAAGACCTGATGCAGAAATCATTCAGGAAAAGAGCTCCTCAAGCACCTTACTTTCAAGCATGGGTGTCTCATCCTCCTCCGGGAAGAATTCGTCCTCTCGTGAACACATCCGTGAGCTAGAACACGTCATTGCAACTCAAGAGGCAGATGCAAAAAAGGCAACTGGTATGTTTCATGAAGAGTTGAATGTAATACCTTTTGCCGAGATAGTACAAATTAAAGAACTTAAGAAGAAGCGGCTACAAGAGATTGAAGATATCAAAATGGATCAGCAGAAGAAATCCACTATCTTTGAAAAAAGGCAAAGACATATGGAGGCAATGCTTAGTCACCTGTTAAGGAAGTCCACGCAGTCAGCACAAGACAGCGTTTGAAAAACGCCGATGGCCTCATGCTTATAGTCAACTTAATTTTACTTTGTTCGAGAATTTTTCCTTTAGTTCTCCTTGTAAAATGTCAGGATTCACTTATAATGGAAGATCTGTTGCCAATGTTTGAAATCTCATATTACAGCGAATCAAAATTTCAATCTATTTTCCTGAAATTACAAATTAAATACAGATTCGCTGGCAAAATTAATAATAGATAAATTACAGTTTTTTTCTACAAGCGACGGTAATTGTGACGTAAATGCATGTCGTCAACAATGTCTAGTCCCACTTGTAAGCAGCCACGTCCGCATCTTCTGGGCCCATATGTCAGCAGCTTTGACCGGTCAAAACTAACGCCCAGTTATTACTGACGGGACGGTCGGTGATAAAACCCACGTCGGACCCACATGGAAGAAGCCACCTCAGCAACTTCTGGCCCCACATGTCTGAATCTTTGACCGGTCAACCCCCCCGGACTGATCACCGATGACGAATTATCGTTGCCAAAATGATCTTATGCGACAGATTGGGCTATAATAGGTGACATTATGGGCCGTCACTCAAAACGGGGGTCGGTAACATTATTAGGTTCGTCACCTAAAATGCGATCGCGTGACAAAAAAAGTGGTACTGTCAAATTTTTTTCTATGATGGCGCTTACGTGACGAAGAGGGTGACGGCCGAAAAATGTCACAAGGGTATTTTCCGTGAAGAAAAAGGGTTATACGTGACACAGGTGAACGTCGCAAAATAGATCAAATTTTGTAGTGTGTTCTGTTGACATTTTGGCGTGGTCCCCTTTATAAAAGTTGTTCAGGTGGACGAGGAGCCTCGGAATCCATGCCACACGAGCACTCACGGTCGTATGGAACACCGTCTTTTGCACTGTTTCCTCTGGTGTGCCTCCTGATGATTTCTTCAATCTCATTTTCTATTCCTTTCCATGTTCACACGTGCTTTCTTCCCTTTTTAGGCCATCTCATGTGGAAACACATCAAAGAGAGGATTTGTTGAATCCTTTGCCCTCATTAGTCATTAGTAGAAATATCAGAGTGAATTCCTCGGTTTTAATGAAATATCTCGATTTAAACAAAAGGTGGATCAGTGTAAAAATTTCACCCATCACCCACCGGCCTAGTACAGAAGGGAAGCCCTAACGGAGCGCAGGCGACCTTCGTGCCCTCCAAGAGACCAAGACTAAGGGTGGCGGTGCCCCAAATCGCATCTACCACCATGTAAACCCTTGACCTCCCTGCCTATATAAAGGGAGGTAGGGTGATCCCCTATATCATCTTCTCTCAGATAACATCTCTTGGTAGCAATCTCATACACCATTGTAACCACTCGCATGAGGTATCCCTCCACCATGTATAGCAGAAGCAAGCAGGATGTAGGGTATTACTCTACGGAGGCTCGAACCTGGATAAACCCTCGGTGCAACCTCCGATCTAAGACTTCTAGCTGCACTTGGAACCCTACAGAGGGATCTGACAGTATTTTGCACTGTCAACGGCCTGCACTTCTAGGGTATCATCCTCGGCCCAGATACATTCATCGATCAAGGCTTCCCATCTTTTTAGATGGGCGACTCAAGGCGCTTTGAAAATCATTATTGGTAATGTTCCTGCGGGTGAAAGAGTGACAACATCGTTGTTTCAGTCCAATTGCAACCTCTTTACCAATGTCTTGGGATTATTTATTCTAGCAAGGGTTGATACCACAAAGGTGTTTGCAAGGATCTCATTGTAATTCTTAGTCATAGAAGTTACTTTGTATTTTTTCTGGAACTTAGATCAAAACAATGTATTTGTAATTGTTATGAGTATGAAAAAAAATACAGGTATTCTCTAAAAAAGGCGCTAACTAGGAGCTCCCGCCGATCGTTCTCGACCAAACGCACCCCCTGTTGGTCGCTACCTAAATTTGGTCCAGCCCAAGTACCATAGGTTCCTCTTCCGGTTTTGGGGAGATTTTATAACCTTCCGAGACCATTTTGTATTGTTTTTATACAGGTTTATTATCATTATTATCTTCTTTACTTTTTTCACTTTTTTTCCTTATTCTTTTTCATTTCAATTTTACTTTCATTTTTTCTTTAGCGAACATCTTCCAAATTTGTGAACATATTTTGAATTCGTGAATATTTGTTGAAATTATGAACATTTTGTAAGTCATGTATTGCTTATAAATTTGCGATCATTTTTTACAAGTTCGTGACACGTTTCAAATTCAGTACTCCCTCCGTTCCAAAATATAGTGCGTCCTCGGTTTCCGCACTTCAACTTTGACCGACGAGACCGACTGCGGCGGGAGTAAAAGTTATACCAGTGAATTCGTATTCAAAAGAAGTTTTCAATTATATAACTTTTGCTCCCGTCGTAGTTGGTCTCGTTGGTTAAATATATGGTCAAAGTTGAACATTGGGAAGCACGGGCGCGCTATATTTTGGAACAGAGGGAGTAACATTTTTCTAAAACCCATGAACATTTTTTTTGAAATTATGAACATTTTGTAAGTCGTGAATTGTTTAAAAATTTGCGAATTTTGTTACAAATTCATGACATTTTTCAAATAGAGTAACATTTTTCTAAAACCCGTGAACATTTTTTAAAATTCATGAACATTTTTTTGATTTAACAAACATTTTTTGAAATGTGTGAAGATTATTCATGAACATTTTTGTATAGATGATCTTTTTTTGAAATTTGGGAAGAATTTTTAAAATTGCAATTAGTTTTTGCACGTGTGTTTTTTTTAATTCTTGAACAGTTTGTGAAATCCTGAACATCTTTCAAATTCATTTACATCTTTTGAATTTGTTTTCAAATTAAGAATTTTTTCGAATTTAAGATTTGTCAATAGTTCTCAATGGAAAACACGAAAAACAAAAGAAAGAAAAAAAGAAAAGGATAAAAAGCCAGGAGCCCCCAGCCCACATTGGCGGGCCGAAAATGCGTGGTGGTTGCAGGGTTGTGCGCGATTTTTTGACGGATAAAAGACTTTATTTCTCATAGAATGGTCATATCATTTACAAGAAGAAGAGAAATAAAATCTGGGTTGTGCGCGATTGGTGGCTATTCGCCGTCCTATGCGCGAAATAGTGCCTCCTCATATATGTAGTCCAGTCCAATTAAAACTGAAAAAAGGAAAGAGGAAAGAAGGGCCCGTAATCACGGGCCGGAAGAGAAAGAAAAATCTACCGCGTCTTTCTCGACGCGACGGTGAGAACCGGTCAAGGCTTCTAGCACCCTGGTTGCGTTTCGAGGTTCCTGGGTGAAGTGCGCCTTTGGGTAACTGGCTTGTTTTTCCTTTTTTGCTGTAGTAGTATGCGACCCTAATAATGCAACTTTTGTAACGTGCCGAGTTCCCTTAGCTCTGCATGCATCCAGCATCATGGAAGACCCTCCCAGAAGAAAGGCAACCTACCTACTGGGGTGAAATGTTTTCCTACCCACCACGCCATGCTTTAGGTCTTTTATACTGGACCATATGTCGCGTAAAAATACTTATGAGTGAAACTTTCTCTGTGGGGACGTTATGAGTGAAACTGAATGAATGGTCCCTGTCTGTCTTGTGCCTCCAGATTTGGACATCCGGTCAAGGAGTGCAGTAGCAGGACTTACAGGGACGAACATTTATTTTGTTTCCGAGGATCAGTTTCGTGTAATGCGTTTTAGATGAGCCGTGTACTCAGATATGAGAAGATAACGTGTTTGTCCGAAAACGCAAAACTTTTTTTAACTGCATTAGTGACGTGTTAGCGTTGATTGCCCTAAAAAACAGTCGTGTCACTTCCCAAGAAATACTAGGCATGGAATAATCCTTTTTCCATTTTGCGCCCGAGCAATCATGCATGCAAACCTGAATTCAAGAACTGAACGGCACTAACGTGGCGGGTCCAGTCAAAGCGTAGGGATGGATTGGATTCTCAAAACGACAAGAAAAACCGCACCTCCCGGTCTCCAAGATGACCCGTCACACCATGAAACCTGTATCGGGACAGCACGGCCGGAACAATCAGCATCCGAAGCGAGCAGGGAAAGCAAAGACGACTGCATGCAGAGCCAGAGCTGCCTGCCGGCACGCCGCCGTACAGCCCCGCAGCGATCTGTCTGCCGGAGCAGACACGCAGAGCAGGGGGGGCCTGGCTGCCTGCCGGTCGATCGATCAGCGACGATGCATGCAGCGTCCCGTTTCCCGAGAGAAAACGCCCCCCGCGACTGCGCAATGATTGGCGCCCGCGGCGGCCACCGGTCCGGTCGTCCGCGCCATGCCGCCCACGTCGCGTCCCATGTCACCGTGCCTCGGACGGCGCGCGCGCCCCCACCCCTGTCCCTCGCGTCGCGGCGAGCGAGAGCACCGTCGCGTGCCCCGCCCCGTCAATTCCATGTCCCCCCGGCCGGCCCAGCGGCGGGGCGTCGCCTTGTGTGCGCTGGTGCGCGGCGCCATTGGCCGGGACGGGAGGGGGTCCGGCCTGCCGGCCTCAAAAGAGCCGCCCGGCCCAGCGCCTCCCTCGCTGCATCGACCGCGTCCTTTTCCCCCCTTTCCCTTTTCTCTCCCATTCAGGGCACCTCGGCTGGGTTCGCCAGATCTGCTCGCGCCGCACCGCTCGCTTCCACGGGAGATATTCTCCGGCCACCACCACCACCGCTAGGCAACAAGAATATACTGCGCCGGTGCGCCCCACCACCCCCTTCTTGTCGTGTTTTCTCTTCGTGAAGGCTGCAAGCTAAAGCCTTGGCCTTGGCGGTCATATTGAAGGATCTGGAAGAGGTGATGCGTACACCTCTTCATGGGGTTGCGTGATCTGATCGGGAGGACTACCATTTTGGTGGTCAATTAGACCAAACTTTCCTTTCACTAGCTTGTCTCCCCGCTTTGCCTCTTTTCCTTTTTCTGAGCCATGCCTTTCATGCTCTTGTCACATACTCTTGCAGTGTGTACCAGCCTGCTACTTTTCCTTTGAGCAGGCTACATAGATACTCTGGTCTTGCCTTGCCTTGCCTCATCATAGTATAAAACGAGGCGTGCCTAGGCCACCCTGGTGTGTGTGATACGTAGACACTGACCCGCCATCTTGGGCTAGCAAGCAAGCAAGCTAGGCATCCATCCATCCGGCCGGCAATGAGGAAGGGCAGCGAGTGCACCAGGATCAGCCCGGAGACCACCACCAGCGCCAACCCTATGTTCTCCCGGCAGGCCAGCAGGTCCGGCGCCCGGACGGAACGGGACGCCCGGCCGAGGCAGGCGCGCGGCGGCTGCCGCCTGCTGAGGACCGCGCGGTGGACCGCCGCGAGGTTCTACCGGCGCGCGAGGGTGAGCGTCGTCACGGCCTTCTGGTCGGCGCCGAGCAGGAGAGGCTCTTCCAGTTCCACTTCCAGTGCTGCTTCGCGCTCGCCGGAGTATACGCCGGCGAGGAACAGCAGCAGGCGGCAGTCCGGGCCGGTGGCCGTCGCCGATGACTCCCACAAGAGCGAAGCCGTGGAGGAGTGCATCAGGTTCATGAACTCCTCGTCCAGGAAGTATCGCTAGTTTTTTTGTGATTCTGTTTCTACCCTCTGCGCCGATGCTAAGCGTCTTCCCCCCTGTAATTTCCCCCCCTTCTTGTTCTTGGCCTTTCATCTGTGTGCGCATTTGATCTAAGCTTGCGGAAATGATACGTACGGCCGGATGCATCTTTCTCATCTTTTTGGTGCTCTCAAATCTGTCGCTGTTCCATTCAACATTTGTGCCTGTGAATATTTGTCACCTTGTGCGAGCCCAGCCACCAACGAGCTAATTTCTGGTGTTCTCCATGTGCAATGACTTGATGCATTTGATCCAATAGCTTGATCTTTCTGAGAAAACATACATCTCATCGATTTTCTGTTGCAGAAACGCCTTGATCCAATAGAGTTAACAAGATACAGAAAAAAACAGTGCATAAGAATGTTGGGGATTCCCAATGTACCACCCATAAGCGCAAACAAGATCATGGCAAGACACATCATAGAGCAACAATATCATACCTGCGTGTTGCCACGAAAACACTGCGAAAACAGATTCATAAATATGTGGAAAAAAAATATTAAAGACCATGATAAGTGTCATACGAGTGTCACGAACACATGGCAACTTCACACGGTTTTGATGGCAAATTTAGTGACACGAGAATGGTTTTGGATGGAGTACACATTTTCTTAAAATATAACAAAAAGAGAAAAAAGGAAAAAAAGACATCAAGGCACAGAATAAGAAAGCTGACCGTCCTAAACTGAAACCAACGAACAGTGCTACTGAGCCAGCCAATTCCCACGTCACCTGATGCGATCGGCTTTGTCTCGCTAGAAACGAGACATAGTCGTTTCCGAAAAACACACGATGTATTTTTCTTTCTATTCCAGCCCATTTGATAGAACCTTCTTTCCACGGCTCCCATTTGGCGCGTAGGATCGCTGCATAGCGACCAAACGCGTACCCCTCCCATGGCTACATCCACTCAAGTACGATTGTACGTCAGCCTATTTTAGTTTTCCCCAAGTTGGATTGTAAGGCAGTCCTGTATTTTCTGTATTATTTCTTTTTTGTCCTTTTCTATTCTTTTCCTTGCTTTTCTTGTTTCTCTTTCTTTTTCTTTTTTTGTGAACATTTTCAAAAGTTCAGAATGCTTTTTAAAACCATGAACATTTTTTATATTTACGAACGTATTTTGAATCTGTAAATGCTTTTCTTGAAATAATGAACTTTTTTATTTTTCAATAACATTTTTCAAATTCATGATTAATTTTCAAAATCATGAATTCATGATTATGTAAATTTGGGAAAAAAATTTGAATTTGAGAAAAAAAATCGAAAATTTATGACCATCTTTCCCAAACTCATGAACATTTGTTTTGAAAGTCGAGATTTTTTTTGAAAATTGCATGTTTATTGAAATTACTGAAGATATTTCATCCTCGCGAGCATTTTTAAAATTCATGAACATTTTTGAATTTGCGGTCATTTTTGGATTTAATGAAAACGTTTTGAATTTGTAAACATTTTTTGAACTCACAAGCATTTTTGAATTCATGAAATTTTTTTGAAATCACGAATTTGTAAAAAAATAAAATCAATAATTTTTTATTACATTCACGAACATTCCTGAGAATTTTTAGAAACTTATCAACACATTTCAAATTCACGAATATTTTTCCTTAAGCCAGCGGGAGCTAGGCAAAGAAACAACCGAGGAGGCTAAAACACACGAGTTGGTCAGTACGGGGTGAAAATCTATTGGTCCAGCCCATAGCGCGAGCGTTTGCGCATTTGGTCAATACGCGTCGCATAACACGTGAAATATTAGCTCCCATCTCGATCATTGTCCAGCCGGGACGTCCTATTAATCGAAATCACTAATTAAGGAGTACTCGTTGCAAAGAACACTTCACTTTTCTAGATCGCGAGAAGTGGCGCACATGCAGCGCGCCACTTGTCGCAATCTGAGAGTTTTCCCTTTTTTCGTAGATCCGTTTATTCAAAACATTTTATCTCTTAAACCGTGCGTCCAAATCTCGAACCGTTTTCATCATTGGATTCCTCGCATCGAGATCTTCAAAACTAGATCCATGTTGATAGGTTTTGATGAACTTCTTTTTCACGAAAAAAACCGGACGAAAAAACCGGGTGAAAAACCCGAACCGGGAGCACTGTTTTTTCCCTTTCCGAAAGAGGCACGGCCGTGACTCTCGCGAAAGCACAACCGTGCCTCTCGTGGAAGCAAAACCGTGACTCTCGTGGAAGAAAAAGAAACAGAAAATGCGTTTTTTTTCGTTTCCGAGAGGCACGGCCATGACTCTCGCGAAAAGCACAACCATGCCTCCCGCGAAAGCAAAATCGTGACTCTCCCGAAAGAAAAAAAAAAAGAAAACGCGTATTTTTTCCTTTCCGAGAGACACGGCCGTGACTCTCGCGAAAGCACAACCGTGCCTCTCGCGAAAGCAAAATCGTGACTCTCGCGAAAGAAAAAAAAATAGAAAACGTGTTTTGTTTTTCCCTTTCCGAGAGGCACGGCCGTGACTCTCGCGAAAGCACAATCGTGCCTCTCGCGGAAGCAAAACCGTGACTCTCGTAAAAGAAAAAACGCATTTTTTTCCGTTTCCGAAAGGCACGGCCTGACTCTAGCTAAAGCACAACCGTGCCTCTCGTGAAAAAAACCGTGACTTTCGCGAATGAAAAAAAAGAAAACGCGTTTTTTTCGCGTAAAAATTTTTTTTTCAAATTTTTTTGATCGAAACACTAAGGAAGACCGGGTGAAAACCAAAACATCAAAAAAAATCCGAAAACAAACAGTTAAAAATGCCAAAAACGCGTGTGAAAAAATTTAAAAAAAAACAAAATCCGAAAGGAGCGGCCAGAACGCGACACGTGGCGAATGCCTGAGAGCACGCCAAGTGGCGTTGATCGTTGCGAGGCTCCCGAAGGAGCGCTCGTAAACTAGTTGCTCCCCCTATTAATTGACCTGCACGGTGGAGGGGTGCTCCGTACTCCTATTTCGCGCGTTCAGCGCCGCGGAAGCCAACTCGCGCGCACTGTAGCGTCTAGTGGGCCGGCCCATGAATGCGGTACTGAATTATAGCGTGAAATAACCACGCGAAAAAGTGGCGGTATGGAGAATCGAACTCGCGCTGCTACATCACTTATGAATGCTAGTGATTGATATTGTTAGAAATTAATTAGTGTGATTAATTATGTGGATAATCTTCATGTTGTATTAGAGAGTCGGTTAGTCTCTTCAGGAGATATATAAGTTGTAATCATCAGAGAATCAAAGTGAACAGTTAGTTCTAAGCAATTGTTCCTTTACACCTTATCAGCACGATCATCGGCAGAGCGATTCGATCGCCGACGAACGATGCAGCGCAAGACGGGACGATGGCCAGTCCGTACCAGTCGGCGGTGCACAAGACAGAGGCAGCCCCAACGGAGACATTGCGCATGGCGGGCCTCGACTACATCCCTCCGCCTACCGGCGCGGAACCAGATGGCGGTGGCCAACAACCGGCGGCTCGCCGGGCCGGGCACTCGGCGAGCCCATGAAGTCAGCCTGCCGCACGGCGGGGACTCATAGCGTCGGTAGCGAGTGCTGTCGCACAACCGCGCAACAGCCACTTTGGCTCTCGAACGGCGGTCACCTTCGAAATCGATGGCTGAAGAATTCGTTGTTACGCCGTCCGTGGAGAAGACGGGCATGCGTCGGCAATCCTTTTTGTTTTGTCTTCTTACGATCCATCGCGGATCTAACTGGTTTTGTATTATGCATGTACAAATCGCCTGTGAATGCGGTGAGAAGAATCAATCGCTGCCTTTGAACCGGAAGGTATTCTTCATCGGCAGAGGCACATGGCGCCGCTCTGCGCGTCGCATCAGACGGAGGCTGTCGGCTATGTCGGAATTATGCGTCATGCAACTATATTCAAATTACTAGGAATTACTAATATTCGAAATACTTCATTATGGAATTATATATGGAATCATACGTGGAATTAGTTTATCTGATTATCATGGAATTATCACTTGTTGGAACGTACTTAAGTTTTGGACGTCGATAACCACCGAACGAGAGGTTCGTCGTTTCCCCCGACGACGATTTCGTTCGGGGGGAGAGGCCTCCCAGCCCGAACACTCCTTCCCGTCGCCTCCATGGCCTCCCAGCCCGAACTCTCCTTCCCGTCGCCTACGGGCCCTTTTTATGTAGAAATAAAAAAGAGAAGAAAAGCCCAAAAGTGCACACATCAAAAAAAGCCCTTTTTTGCTGTGACAAATAAGCATTGGTCTTTTGCATGACAAAATTGCCATGGGATTTTGCCAATATGAAAAAAGTTGCCATGTTCAAGTTTATGTTTTCAAATGGCACAAAAAAGAAGTAATGGCAAATTTGAATCTTTACGTAGTGGCAAAAAAATGTAAAACACACACAAAAAGTGTACGATATATTGTTTGGGAGAAATTGCCATGTTTCTTAAAAGTAATTTACCGTGGTTCCATGAATGATGAAAAAGTAAAAAAAAATCCATGGATCATATGTAAAGCAAAAAAAGCAAGGAAATTAGAGTAAATTGGCATCGTCCCATAAAAGTTAATTTGGCATGAAAAAAATTGCCACTAGCGATTATATTGACATGTATGCAAAAGCTAAAGATTACAGTAGCAATGTAGGTAATTTTGCCATGTGAAAAAGGTAAAATTTGCCACGGAAGAAAAAGTAAAAATCTCACAGAAAAAAGGAGGTTAAAAAGAAATTGACATGGCATTATAATTAAATTTGCCATGTCAATATAGTAAAAATTGCCATGGCAAATTAAAATAAATTTTTTACATATTTTTTTTGCCATTTAAAGGTACTATATTGCCATGGTAACATAGGTAAATTTGCCATGTCAAGAAGAAAAAATTGCCATGAAAAAAGTAAGTAAAATTGTCACTAAAAACAACACTTGCCATGGCAAAAAACAATTTTTTTAATGAAGGAAAAGTCATTAAAAAATTTCCATGGTAAATTTCTTTCTTTTAGATAAATACTTTTGCCATGGCAAAATCATGCACAAATTTTTAGATAAAATTTGCCATGTTATTTGGTGAATTTGCCACGGCAAATTCACTTTACGGCGCATGGCAAGTTTGTTTCTTTTATATAATTTTTTTGGCCATGGCAATTTCACGCACATTTTTTAGATAAGGTTTACTAAAAGTTGCCATATTACTTGCAGATTTTGCCATGGCAAAAAGTGTTTTTAGATTTTCGCCATATCGTGAATAATAAACTCTTGCTAGAAAATTAGAGTAAATTGCCATAGTCCCATAAAAGTTAATTTGGCATGGAAAAAATTGCCATTAGAGATTATATTGACATGTATGCAAAGGTTAAAAATTGCCATGGCAAAATTTGCAAGCAATATGGCAACTTTTAAAAAAATCTCACAGAAAAAAAGAGTTTACTTTTTTTGCCATGCCGTTATAATTAAATTTGCCATGTCAATATAGGAAAAATTGCCATGGCCAAATTAAAAGACAATTGTGCCACCTTTTTCTTTTTCATTTAAAGGCACTATATTGCCGTGGCAATGTAGGTAAATTTTCTATGTCAAAAAGGTAAAATTGCCATGGAAAAATAATATTGGCACCAAAAAACAACACTTGCCATGGCAAAGAACATTTTTAATGAGGAAGTATTAAAATTTGCCATGGCAAATACATATGAACAGCCCCGACTCCCAAATGCCATGAAGCTACCCATGGCAATATATATTGTTTTATTACCATGGCAACGAAAAAACATGATTTGAAATGTCATGGCAACAAAAATTGAATCGGCATGGCAACATATTTGTCATGGCAACAGAAAAATTGTCATGTATATAAAGTAAACACAAAAAATATGAAACACAATTCACCATGGCAGATGCATGTGAAAATATTGCCATGTTGTTCTCATTATACTTGTCATGCTTTGTGTAAGAAAAAGGTGCCATTATATGTATCCGTATACAAAAAAATTGCATGACCCATAAACTATAGAACTTATAAAACTTAACCATGGAAAAACTATTCGAATACATATGAAAAAACACACGATGAATAGGTTGCCGTCATGGCAAACATATGCTTTAGTTGCCATGGCAACATCATCTATAAAACTTAACAAAAGTTCACATGATTTTGGTTGCCATGGCAAATATACTTTTCAATCGCCATGCGTTTACTAGTACAGTTACTCAAGAAATAAAAGTGAGAGTGTAATTACGAATTTGTGATGTGTCTCGGACAAAGACATGGCAATTTTGAAGGTTGATGAACTGAAAAAATGAACAGAAGGGGTGAGCAGGAGGCTACGTGCAGGTACAGGATCAGAACACCTTGGCAGCCTGCAGATACGGGATGCTACCTGCATGTAAATGAAGTTGTGTGGCTCGATGGCGCGGCTGAAGGCCTTGTAGTTCACCCCCGGAGCTCGCGCCTGGTGCTGCTCGCCGCCGCGAGCAGCACCTCGGTCACGTCCTCGTCACTGGCTTCGTTCACACTCGAGCACTGCGCCTGGTGCTGGCCACAGCGGCGAGGACCACGCGAATAGAGGCAGACCCGACGCCGGCCGCGTCGGCGTGGGCGAGCAGGCGCGCTCGGCGTCTGCCGATGGCGGCACCTTGACCGGTTCAGGGACGAGCTTGCGGAGGAAGGGGTACCCTGGAGCGGGTCGGAGGCCGGATGGTCAGCGTCGGCGAAGGTCTCACGGAGGGGGACGGCCTCGAGGCCCGCCGCGACGGCGCAAGCGAGCAGGCCGCACTCGGCCCCCGCCCACGGCCGCACCTCCAGCCGGTCGCGCGGACCAGAAATCGCGGCGGCATGGGCTCACGCCAGTGAGGAGCACGCGGAGGGATTCAACCCGCCGCCAGGGACCTGTCGTGCTTCTCCGCCCCGCCGAGGCCACACACGAGCTCCTCCCCGCGCCGCTGGGGCATCCACCGTACAAGATCCTCCCGGCCGCGGCCACGCAAGAACTCCTCCACCGGGGGCGTCCACCGCGCGAGCTCCTCCCGCCGCGGTCTCGAGCTCCTCCGCCGCGGGCACGACCTCATCCGCACACCACCGAGGCCTCCACCGCGCGAGCTCCTCCCCGCGCCGCCGAGGCGTCCACCGCGCGAGCTCCTCCCGCCGCGGTCTCCGGTGACACTTGCAGGGCAGCCACCCCACAGGAGCTCGTCTCCCCCGCTTGTGATGTGAAGAAAGGGGAAAAAGTGAGCGTTGGCTGGGGTGGGCGAGTGGATAAGCCGATGCGTTCGGTGGTCTGGTCGGTCGTCCCGAACGCTCAAACAAAATGACGTGGCATTGTGCTCTGCATCAAGATCAGTGCGGCTCATCTGACGGTTTAGGACACGTTCGGGACGAGATTCAAAAGTACGGGTCGTTCGGGAGTTATCGATTCCGTAAGTTTTATATGCTTAAGGAAGCTGGTCAATTGTCAGTGCAATACAATGTACTCCCTCCGTCCGGAAATACTTGTCGAAAAAATGCATAAAAATAAATGTATCTAGAACTAAAATACATCTAGATACATTCATTCCCCCGACGAGTATTTCCGGACGGAGGGAGTACTATTTATATTGGAAAGACTATCCGGATACACTGATAATTGGAAGGAGCTAGATCGTATAATTAGTTACAGCTCTAATGTTGATCTACATAATTGAAGGAATTTACACTCTATTATAGCGCGTTGCTCACAAGCACGTGCTCCGGGGACATAACGGGTAGAATCCTTTAACAGACAAATACGATCGTTGTTGGTAATTTGATATGGACTCTATCGCGAAAACTAGTGGAAAAAACTAGAAACCTTATATCTGTATAAGAAGTGGACTATTTGAAAAGACACATAAGAAGGTCCTTACTCGTAGCCTCAAATATGCGAATTATGAGCGGCACCACGGGTAAGCGCAGAGAAATAGGGGTAGACCACAAACCCTAAATTTTTGACATCCGAGCTAAGGTCATACCGTCACGATCCTAATCTGCTGTGCAACTCTGCCGACGTGGTTATCGTTGGTAATTTCAGATCAGCTGCGTACTCTGCCGCCGCTCTAAGTCCGCTGCAAACTATCACGTCGGTCTGCCTCCCGATGCTTCTCCACGCGCTACCACCATCGACTTCACCAATTCATCTGATGTGTGCTACGTGCGCGCTGTAGCGTGCTGCGTGGATCTCTTCTGGCCCTTTTGTACAAGTCCGTGGAATCCCACAAGCTTGCGGCAATCTTTGCCAAAATTCGCCGCCTGCAGATTTTCTTTTCCGCGGGATCATGTTGAGGAGACCTTGCATTACGCTGCGTTGCAAACCATCGACCAAGTCCGAGGAGAACGGCGTCTCACTTCCGCACGTCGATCAACGCAAACAAGTCCGAGTAGTGCTTGCTCTTGATCTGCACGGAACCCAATATCTGATTGATTTGACTACTCCTCACGTGAAAGCTGATACAGATCAATCCTTAGGTCTAGTAATTGATCTGCACGGAAGCTTGGAAAGAAACGCAAACGAATTCTTGCATATTCACATGGATCAAAGGACGGAGGAAATCAAGTCTATCATTGCTACGAACTACTACTGGGAATCAATCAGGCTAACGTTTATGTACGTGTGCATCCCTGCTGGTGCCTTGCTTCGGAATCGAGCCACGAGGAAGTCTGTCGATGAATCCTGCCCACGCGCCAAGGTGGACACCTTGGCCCTCGTCGACCTCACTCGGAACTGTCCACAAATCATCTACACACAGAACCCGGCGCCTCCTACAAGGTAAGTAAGTTAGAGCATCTTTAGCTGCGCCATCAACAGGCCCTCCCAGACGATTTTTTAGTGCCGACGTCGAAAAATCGGCCAAGTCGCGTTCCAGAAGCCTGTTTTTCGCCGGTTTTGGCCGAAACTGACGTCAGTGGACCCAGGTCGAACCAGGCGCGCTGGGGGCGCCTGGGGGCGCCGGGGCAATCGCTTTTGGCGCGAAAGAACGGCGGGTCCGCCGAGTCAGTGACCCCCGCGCCTCGTCGTCCTCGTCGCCTCGGTTTCCCGCGGGGAATCAATACCAAGGCTGCCACCGGTCAGCCTTTCGTTGATTCCTCACGGGAGGCACGGCGCGGCGACGCACCACCTCCTGCCACGCGTACACACGGCGCCCACACCCCCCGGCCGCTATATAAGCAGCGCCTCCCCTCGCCTGTGGCCGCACCCCGCCCACAGCCGCCGAGCTCTCTCTCCCCATGCGCCGCCGCCGCTGATGTTCCTCCCCACTCTCCCCGTGCCCAGCCGCGGCGATGGGCGAGAGGTTCCCCGGCGATGGGGCGGCGGCCAATGGCTTCGGCCGCCGCTCGTTGCACGAGTGGGAAGCCTACCTGCTGTTCGAGGCCAACGTCCCGGCGCCTCCCGACATGCGCGCGCCGGGGCGGTGGAAGCTCAATGCCGGTGGCGTCCCCATTCCCTCGTTGCCCGACGTCACCGCGCGCGCCGACTACTTCGCCGACGAGGTCGACCGCGTGCGGGCGTCGCTGACGAAGGAGCAGCAGGCCCTCCCGCAGTATGCTGCCGGCAACCACGAGGCATGGCGGCGTACTTCCAGCGTCGGCAGGCGGAGCGGCTGGCCTCCACCAACGGGGCGCCGGTGGTGTGGGGGATCAAGAACAGCGAGGGTCACCGCCTGTGGTGGGGCGCCCCCGGCCGCACTCTCCACGCCGTCCTCCAGCACCTCGAGGGCGGCAACGACCCGCAGTTGACGTACCCGGCAGCCCCGGTCCCCCGCCGGAGCGGCAGCCAATGGATGCCGAGGAGGGCCGGCTCCTCTTCTTCCTCCTCCCGCTCCTCCTCCCACTCCTCCAGGTCGTCGGCGTTGTTCGACGTCAAGGCCGAGCCCGCGGAGACCGCGGAGACGCCACTCGGCCAGCGCACACGCAGCGCCGACATCGTCATCAACGAGGGCGGGCGCGCCTCCTCCTCGGCTCCTCCCCGCTTCGTCAAGACGAAGACGGAGCCGGGGCTCGCCGCCGTGAAGACGGAGCCAGGGCTCGCCGCCGTAAAGACGGATCCATGGCTCGCCGGCGTGAAGACGGAGCCAGGGCTGGACGACGCGACGGCCTTGAAGTGGGCGCGCGAAGACCGGGCACGGACGGAGCTGGAGCGCCAGCACCGCTCCTTTGTGCAGTTCGCCGCTCGGCGCCGTGGCCGCGATGAGGGAGCCGTCGTCATCATCGACGACGACAGCGACGACGACGCGCCGCCACCGGTCCTCCAGGGCGATCCCAGGTAGGGGTCCAGCAGGGGCGGCCGCGTGAAGGAGGAGAAGGACGACGAGGACAACGGCGGCGACGACGGCAGCGACTTCGCCTCTCTCAGCACGTTATTCGGCCTGTAGTCGCGGCCTCTTTGTTTTTTTCTAAGTATTTTATCTATGTAAAAAACTATTTCAGTTCGCCGAAGTATGTACTGTTTCCCCAATATTTGTCCCGTTCACCGAATTTTAGTCAAATAAATGTTTAGAAAAGTTTAAAACAGGCGCCTGGGGCCAACCCTAAGGGCATCGGCTCGGAACCCGATCGCCCCCATGCCGATTTTAGCATCGGTTCGTCTTCAGGCGGCGATTTTTCGAGCCCGCTGGGAGGCCAACGGCTGGAGAGCTCTTAGTCTGTATAATGGCTGAATCCTCTGCCCTGACAAGGTTGCCGCTGCTCTAAAATCTTCACTGGACGACTTGGCAAGTTGAACGAGCAACTGCTCAGAAACTGCAGGTCTTACCACGCCTGTTGTGGCTGCTTCCTACATAATCCAGAACAGAAGTTTTAGTCTAAAAATTACTGGAATTTCAAGCCATTAGTTGAAGGAATTTCTATTGTTATTTATAGTGTGAAACATCTAGCAACTGCACGGTCGACAGGCCAGCCGGAAGAACCACATGCACCTGTGCGGGAGCGCGTGCTATGAGGGAAGGGATGCTAATTATGATGCTAACTAGTATATCTATTTATTAGTTTATTTTATTTGATTGTTGATTAACGGACTAACTTGTTTGGTTGCTAATCCACTGCGTGTAAATCGTACCAAGGAAAAGATTTCTACCCCTTGGAAGAAATTTAGGAGGACTCCTGATTATAAATGCGTGGATGGACTACACCAAGCAAATACTTACATACTGAAAATTGCTATATATGGTGGAAATATTGTTCGAAAAATTACACATAACCTAGAAAGGGATTTAGGAGAAGAACAAGAAGTATTATTATTGAGCATCACTTGTTTATGGAGGAATATGGGAGTCACTCGGAGGACAAGGAAATTTGCTCTTCATTTGTCGGTATGTCTATTAATGGTATATATTTGGGGCTACTTTTTCAAATAGTTGAATTATGGTGTTTGTTTATATACCTCATATATTGTTGGAATACAATGAGTTGGCATAGAACAATTCCAAAGGAAAATTGATGAACTTGGGAATTAATTCTAACTTTGATGTACTTTGGATTGGAAATTATGCCATCAAACTCCCTTATGGAGGAAAAATATTTTTGTTATAGGACATGTTATTTAACTTCCATGAGAAGGGATTTAATTTATTGCCGCGTCTTGGAATCTATTGATTATGACATACTATTTGGAAAAGGAAGAGTGGAAATATTGCTCAGTGGTTAACTTAGTGCATTTTTGGATTTTCACACAATGATACATCTTTCTTGATGTCCATTGGAAGTTGGCAAACCAAATTGTTTATGTTTGGCAAAGATAACTCCATACGGAGGAATATCGACAATGGGAACACATGCTTGGAATCTTATTATCTACATCATCAACAACTTGGTCACATATCTTGGAACTGGATCAAGATGCTTATTGATTCTGGAATTTTAAACTCTAGTGGGAGGACTATGGTACATGTGAAGCATATATGATTTTTTTAAATTCACCTTGTTTATTAAGGTGGAAGGTGATGAAAGGGCTTCACATCAATTTTTTTATACTTATGGTATTTCTTTGGACATCCCCACTAGAGGTCAATTATTTATTTCATCCCACTCTTCGATGATTACAATTTTATATGGTTATGCTTATATTATATTGTACAAGTCGGAATGTTTTATTGTGCTGGTCACAAGTTATACTAAAGTGGAAAATTCTGTTGATTAAAGAATATCATAGTTTTAACAACTAACTGGTGGGGGAAGTACACTTCAGGAATATATCGTTTGTGGGTAAAGAGCATGGAACTATTCACTGTTGGGATCTATGGTAGGATGCGTCGACTGCAAATTAAAATTTTCCTACACGCAGAACAACCAGGAACATGCTACGGGAGATGGATCACAGATCGTTACCACTAAACGCGCAGTGCCGTGCAGTGGAAGAAGAGTTGGGGCAGCGCGTCCGCGTGGATCGTCTCCTCCTCGTCCGATCTCCCTCGAACAGCCGGTCATTCGATCCCACGTACAAGTTCGCCGGAGCGGTGCAGGTGCACCGCCTCTAACGGTATCCGCGCGTGCAGGAGGAACACCGTGCGGCGGACTGCTAGTTCCGATCACACAGTCGGCGGCGAGTGGAGGTGGCTATTCGCAACACATGCAAACCCTAGTGACAGCGCCGAAGCGATCAACCGCATGAGTGTGCGGCACCCCCACTTTATATAGGCATCCGTCGCGGGCTCAACACTTGGGCCTCGCACGGACCCTAAAGCCCAAAATCTATTCGGCCGGGATCCGAGTCCGAGTAGGATCACACCTGACTCGTGGAGTCCGATCTGGCCTCACAGGTTCCTTCCCTTAAGCGCGTGACCCCTTAGGTTCAAGTCGGCTTGGTCGCAGGTCAGATCACCTCTGACCTTCTCGGCTGGTAGCGGCCTCTAGCAAGGCGTGCCAACCACCAAGTAGACAATGTAGCTGGTTAGGTGAACCTGTACATCACACTTCCATTCCTTTTGCCACACGATATATGTTGTCGGGCTCAAGGCGAGTCTGTCATCCTTGTGCTAGCCCAACCTCTTTCTCGTTCCAGTGATGCCGACCACAAACCGGATTATCTCATAATCCTTGTCGCATGGCCATGCTTATCCTGGTCGGATCACACGAGGGGCCCGGAGTATATCTCTCCTGATCGGAGGGGCAAATCCCATCTTACTCGACCATGTCTCGCAGCATGGGTCTGGACAAGCCCGAAACCTACCTTTGTAACTACCCAGTCATGGAGTAGCGTTTGGTCGGCCCAAAGCAGGTCTATCACCATCCCGAGTACATGCGCCAGCTCAGGTCTTAGGACATAGAACGTATGTTGTACTAGAGACTCACAGATGACATATCGCTGCGTCTCATAGTTGGGTCTGTCCGACTCGGATCTTATCTCGACTCGGATCCGACTATGTCGGATCCGACCAGATCTTTCCAAGTCCATATTATCCGGTTAGCATCCAATGCTCCATGGCTAGTGAGACCAAGCCATCGACCGTGTCATATGTTAGTCTAGTCGGATGGGCGTCCACACAACCCTTTCGACTAGGGAACTTTTAGGACAGTCATCATACAATGCATAGTCCCACAAACAAGTCACGTACTTGCTGATACACATCATTGATAATGTCCAAGGACTATCTTTATCCATAAACACATAGGAAATATCATCATACATGATTGCCTCTAGGGCATATCTCCAACAGTCTCCCACTTGCAGTAGTCAATCAAATAGACATCGAATGCCCATTGCTCTAACGTGCCCCTCATGCTTGGGTTGTGGAAGCGGCTTAGTCAACGGATCTGCAACATTTGCGTCCGTGTGAATTTTGCATAACTCTACATCACCATTCTTTATGATCTTTCGTATCAGGTGATATTTCCGATCTATGTGTCTGACCTTGTGGTGATTCCTCGGCTCCTTGGCTTGTGCGATGGCACCAGAATTATCATGATAAAGGTCCAACGGTTTTACCGAGGCTAGGAAAATACCAAGATCATCCAGAAAGTTCCGGATCCAAACACCTTCCTTTGCAGCTTCACAAGCCGCAATGTATTGGGCTTCTGTGGTAGAATCGGCCACCGTATCTTGCTTGGAACTCATCCAACTCACTGCTCCTCCATTCATGAGATACACGAATCCGGACTGTGATCAACAATCATCTCTGTCGGTTTGGAAACTAGCGTCGGCGTAACCCCTTACGACGAGCTCTTCCTCACCTCCATAAACTAGAAACATTTCCTTAGTCCTTTTCAGGTACTTTAGAATATTCTTCACTGCTGCCCAATGACTCTCACTGGGGTTAGCCTGGTATCTGCTTGTTAGGCTTATTGCAAAAGCAACGTCAGGCCTTGTACATATCATGACATACATGATGGATCCGATTGCTGAGGCATACGGAATCCTACTCATCCTGCTTCGCTCATCAGATGTCAAAGGACTCTGAGTCTCGCTTAGCCTTATACCATGTGAGAGTGGCAAGATCCCTTTCTTCGCCTCACTCATGTTGAACCGCTTCAACACTTTATCTATGTACGTGCTCTGGCTTAAGCCGAGCAGCCTCCTCGATCTATCTTATAGATCTTAATGCCTAAAATATACACTGCCTCACCAAGGTCCTTCATCAAAAACTTGCCATTCAATGACTACTTGACCGAGTTCAGCATCGAAACATCGTTCCCGATCAACAATATGTCATCCACATACAAGGTCAAAAACACTATCGAGCTCCCACTTAACTTCTTGTATAAACAAGCATCCTCTTCGCTCTTGATAAAACCGAGACCAGTGACGACCTCATCAAAATGAATATTCCAGCTCCGAGATGCTTGCCTCAACCCATAAATGGATCTCTTGAGCTTGCATACCGTACTAGTGCTAGTCGAATCAACAAAACCCTTGGGCTGTATCATATACACGTCCTCGGTTAAATTTTCGTGAAGGAAAGCCGTTTTGACATCCATCTGCCATATCTCGTAATCAAAATATGCAGCTATAGCTAGTACGATCCTCACTGACTTCAGCATCGCTACCGGCAAGTAAGTCTCGTCGTAGTCAATTCCTTGAACTTGTCCATAACCCTTAGCGACAAACCGAGCTTTGTGGATCTGAACATTTCCATCCACATCGGGTTTCTTCTTAAAGACCAATTTGCAACCAATGGTTGTTACGCCAGGCGGCGGATCAACCAAGTCCCAGACTTGATTCTCATCCATGGACTTTAACTCGGATTTCATGGCCTCCAGCCATGCCTCGGAATCTGGGCTCACCATCGCTTCCGCATACGTGGTCGGCTCGTCGCTTTTTAGCAACAATACATCACACACTTTGCGCGATCTTTCCGACCTCCGTGGTTCCGGTGCCGCTTCCACTACGGGTTCCCTGACTGACTCCGGTATGATCTCATCACCAGCCGAGCCGTCCCCGAGTGGTCCTCGAATTTCTTCGAGTCGAACCGTCCTCCCACTGGCCTCCCGACTGAGAAACTCTTTCTCAAGGAAAACCCCATTCCAAGCAACAAACACTTTGTTCTCTTCCCGGTTGTAGAAGCTATATCCCAGGGTTTCCCTCGGATATCCCACAAATATGCATTTATCCGACTTAGGTGTAAGCTTGTCTGACATAAGTCGCTTGACAAATGCTTCACAACCCCAAATCTTTAGAAAAGACAAACTGGGACTCTTCCCATTCCACATCTCATGTGGTGTCTTGTTTATGAATTTTGATGGTACCCTGTTAAGTGTGAAAGCTGCAGTTTCTAGAGCGTATCCCTAGAATGACAAGGGTAAATCTGATTTGCTCATCATTGAACGGACCATGTCCAACAAGGTCCTATTCCTCCGTTCCGACACGCCGTTTCTCTGTGGCGTACCCGGAGGTGTGAGCTGAGGTACTATACCTCGGCTTTTCAGATGATCATCAAACTCCTGGCTCATGTACTCACCTCCACGATCAGATCGTAGAAGCTTTATAGTCTTGCCGAGCTGATTCTCAACCTCGTTCTGAAACTCTTTGAACTTTTCAAAAGTTTCTGACTTGTGCCTCATCAAATAGATATATCCATATCTACTCAAGTCGTCGGTAAAAGTCACGAAGTACTGATAGCCACCTCTGGCAGTTGTGCTCATTGGACCACACACATCACTGTGTATAAGTTCCAATAGCTCGGACGCCCTCTCGCAACTCTTTGCGAAAGGAGACTTAGTCATCTTGCCGAGCAAGCATGATTCACATGTCTCGAATGACCCGAAGTCGGACGACCTTAGGAGCCCATCATCATGGAGCTTCTTCATGCGTTTCAGACTAATGTGTCCAAGCCGGCAATGCCAGAAGTATGTCGGATTTATCTCATTAGGCTTATGCCTCTTGACATTCACGTTATAGACCGGTTCCTGTTCCAGATTCAATATAAATAGCCCATCAATAATGGGTGCATAGCCGTGGAACATACCATTCAAATAAAATGAACAACCATTGTCCTTTAAATTGAATTGATAACCCTGACTCATCAAGCATGAGGCAGAAATAATGTTCCGACTAAGTGCAGGAATGTAATAACAATTATTCAATTCCAAAATAAATCCAGAAGGAAGCTGGCGCTGCATTGTGCCGACCTCCAATGCAGCAACTCTTGCTTTGTTGCCGACCCTCATGTCAATCTCCCCTTGTGCCACACGCCTAGTTCTTACCAGCCCCTGCATCGAGTTGCAAATATGAACAACCGATCCGGTATCTGTCATGACCGGATTTTCGGGATATTAATTTCCCAGAAAAACGGCCTTTGTGCTCACCAGCCCCAGGATTACTGTTAGCTGATGAGGCACCAACTTGATACAAGAATTCCAAGCAAAGTACAAAATATGTAGTACAAGACCATTGTGGCCTAGGAGTACAACACTTGGTTTCTAATGGTTGATGGCGGTAGCGGTTTATGGTACATCTGCGTCTATGGGACTCCATTTCCCACAAGAACAGCTGACCAGGATAACTCCTATCTTCGCGAGGCTGCTATCGTCAACACCCAGGTTCCGGGGCTGTCATCGTAATGCTATCTCCATGCGCGAAATCTGGCCAAGACAATAGCCAGGGACAAGCCAGTGAGTACGTTTGAATGTACTCGCAAACATTAAGAACACGGGTAAATATATAACAAGAGGTAATCAAACTCCGAAATATTTTATGATCATAACGCCTGTCACGAAAATCTATGATGCACGCATGCCGAGAGAATGTGAATCATGCAATACGGGAGTAAAAATGGAGTGCACTGCGCGAGTGTCTGAAAAGACTCCTCTAAAGGTTGCAAATAGAATGACAATGCCACAGTCGGGCGTCTGAGCGACACCACATAAAGGGCTTATAAGGGATAAATAAATAACAAACATGCCATAGTCGGGCGTCTGAGCGACACCACATAAAGGGCTTATAAGGGATAAATGAATAACAAACATGCCACAGTCGGGCGTCTGAGCGACACCACATAAAGGGCTTATAAGGGATAAATAAATAACAAACATGCCACAGTCGGGCGTCTGAGCGACACCACATAAAGGGCTTATATAAGAATAATCACAGTGAATATCCAGGAGGTGGAACCGTCCCAGGGATACTCAATAATCCAAATAATGTAAATGGTTAGTCCAAAATAATAAAGATCATAATCCACATGTGCCACAATCATAAACGATATTTAGTTCAGCCGTTTCTCCATCCGAAAACCGATATTATGATCTAGTCAAGCCGTGACTCCATCCGAATACCGTTACTATGATCTAGTCAAGCCGTGTCTCCATCCGAAAACCGTTACTGCGATCTATTTTAACCGTGTCTCCATCCGAATACCGTTACTATGATCTAGTTTAACCGTGTCTCCATCCGAATACCGTTACTAGACCCATCTCAGACTGAAGTCCTTACTCATGAACATGGCTATCCGAATGGATATATCCTCTGCAGAGGGCGTACTCTTTACCCACGAGTAACGGATTTATTTAGCCCATCGGGACTAATTCCGCCTACGGCCTTTTAATTGAAAACATGCCTGACCTGCACACACCAGCTTAACTTACCGGTGTCTGGAATCACCCACGACACCTGCCAAGCAAAACTCTAAGTGGGGAGGCTACAACCTCGACGTAGCATGGGATCAAATTTATATTCGCGCGCTCTAAGGGGTGCCCCCCTCTCGGTCCCAACCGGAAACACCCATGCCCCCGGACCAGGTGGCATGCCTACCGGAGGCCTCCGGTATCTTCCACCATGGCCTCTCTGTACGGTGTGTGCTTTGGTAAGGGGTTGACAACTTACTGAACCGTACCCTACCCGCGGCAGGGACAAGTAGTAGTACAAAACAAGTAGGGGAAGATACTAAACAAGACTCGACCTACGACCGACTCAGGAGGTCCAGGTATTCTCCAACAATATTACCATTAACAGATAAACTCACCACTCATCAAGCCTTACCGTGCCATACCGGACATACTCGTCTCAACGAGGAACTAGGGACAAGCTCGTGTCTACCCAAGACCACGACTTTCCCGGCTTCCTTCCGGTATGCATGAGAAGCTCACGAGGATGAACACTATCACCAGCATATCCATTACTAACTACAAAACATCTCCAATGTGCATTCATGCAATGTGACTATACCGTTGCATAAGAAAAACGTATGCTCCAAGTCAAAGTGGTGTTGTAACCGCGTCAGAACACCACACAAAAATATTATGCCAGAGTTCATAAATGCTTGCCTTCAAAAGTATGCAAAGGATGCACTATTTTGGAAGCTTTCTCTTCTCTCCAAAATCCTATCTGAGAAATATTCAAATAACAAATATTTCAAACATAGTACAAAAAGTTGTCTCAAATATTTTTGAAATAAATCTTAAAATAAACTAGATGAAATTTGAGGAAGGTAGGAAAAAGAACCAACTCATTTGGAGTTTTATTTTAAAAGATATAGCTGGTCAAAGTCTGGTCAAATCTCTGTTTTTAATAAAAACCAGAAAAAGAAAAAGTTCGGGGGAGAATACGCTTTCGAAGCAGAGAAGACGTACTCGGGACTTATGCGCCTTCACTTAACCAGAGCGGACGGCGCGCGGGTCACTGACAGTGGGTCCAGAGGGCCCACTGGTCAGGTTTGACCGTTCTTCCCCCTCCCTCCTCTTCTCTGCCCGACGGGAGCGGGACTCCGGCGATCGCCGGCGACGAACGGCGGCTCCTCGAGGGCATCTGAGGGCAGGGATGGGCCCGCCAGACTGGGGCGGTCCTCTCGGTGGTCGTCGGGTCGACGGTGATGGGAGGAGTCGCTGGCGGTGAGCTCCGCGGCGGAGAGGGCTACGTGAGGGAAGTGAGTTTTGGGTTCTGGTGGTCTCCGATCGAGGCTGAGGCGCTGGGCGGCTCCGCAGGGACAAGAGGAAGCTAGTGGTGGTGCTGGATGGGCGGGGGAGTGGCTGGCTGCGACGTATTGCACCGGAGCTCGGCGGCGGCCGAACCGGCCGGAGTTGGGGAAGCGGGCCTCTCCCGGCCAATCCACTGCTAGGGGAGAACTAGGGGAGAAGTCTGAGGTCGCCTGAGGTCTTGCACGAGTTCGGGGATCCCTTAAATAGGCGCTCGGGGTTGGGCCGCGGCGGCTGAGGATAAGATCGCCGGCGACAGCCGTGCTGTAGCTGCAGGGCGACGTGGTGGCGACGAGCGCGTGCCGATGGGCTTCGAGATAAGACCGAGCTGTTCATAGGGGCAGCTGGCGCGCTGGTGTGGTTTGGGCGGCGCCGTCCATGGCAGAGGCTCGCTGCCGACGCCGGCGTGCCGCCAAGAGCTCTGCCAGCGGCGCTGTAGGGCGTCAGGGGTGGCTTGGAGAGTGAGCGAGCGTAGTGCGCGGTTCAGCAGTGGAGCAGGGGCCAGGGACGGGACGCGACGAGGGCGGCAGTGCGACGTGGCGGCTCAGTGCGCGCGCGTGCAAAACGTGCGCTCTGGGCGCGCCCAGAGCACGCACGGGACCTGCTCGACGAAATGCCAGGGCAGTCTAGAGCGCGAGGGGGAGGCTGGAAACTAACAGGACTAGGTAGGGATAGCGAGGAGTTTAGTGGACAAGGTTGCTGGGTCAGTGGATCAAGATCATACTGCAAACTAGGAAACATGCCCAAAACTGACTGTGCACACCAAGTGTTCGACAGAATGCCAAGTGCACTTAGGCAACTCTTGGAGTGGCCAAAATCTCCAGATCAGGGTCTCTTTAGATGTAGGAGATGATGGCAAGATCACTTGGGCAAAACCAGAAACTTGCTAGTGCAAGTTTTGCAAAACCTCAGTTTTGGCCAGAAAGAACAGGGGCTCATTGCAGGCACTTAAAATCCTCCAATGGGTCCAATCTCCTGGTCTTAAGGGTTTTGCAGGGAGGGCTAAAGGTAGGAAGAAACTCAGGGGCACTAGAGCAAAATAAAATAGGGTTGAAGTACAAATCACCAAACTGGACCAGAATGAAAAAGAGGTTGATCCACTCAAATTTTTCAAAGATCATCACTGGGTTTTTGCATGAAGTTGAATTGTATGCATCTACTGACATCTCCAAACACTTGGAAGAATTTTTAAAGAATTATTTAAATAGGTTGTAGTGCAAAAATGCCTACTGGACCAGATTTGAAAAGTTGATGTAGAGCTCAAAATCTCCAATAACCAAAAGATATTTTTGTATAAAAGTGATGTGGAAACATCACATGACATCCCCAAATTTTGGTGAAATTTTTAAATGCATCTGGCAAATGGTTGCAGTGCAAAAAGGGGCTCCAAAATTATGAAATATCATTTTAAAGGCATTAAAGTTCATGGAAATTAATTATGCAAATAAATCCACTGATATAGAATTGTTTTTATAAAAAGGGCATATAAGTCCAATAAAACTTTTGGAAAGTTCCACTCGAGGTAAAACCCATAATATCCAAAGAGTAAATCTAGACAAATGGAAAAGTTTTATTTCCTGGAAAAAATTTAATTGATAAAACAAGGTCAAAAATTTGGGGTGTCACAGTATCAAATACCCAAGAGCTACTAGGTATGTCAGCAAGGTAAATGTCTATAACATATGCAACAAGTGTACCTTTGCCTGAAGCAGCATTTCCGGCCTTCTTGCCATGCTCCGCAAGCCACTTGCTACAGTTCCTCTTCCAGTGACCAGTTTCCTTGCAATGGTAGCAAATGGTCTTTGAGTCCGGTCCAGACTTCGGCGCAGCGGCGGAGGTAACCATTTTCGTGCCCTTTGCCTTAGCCTTCTTCTTAGACCAACTCTTCTTGAACTTAGCCGAGTTCTGCACCATCAACACTTGATGCATTCCTTTCTTAATATCTTGCTCTGCCACCTTGAGCATCCCATGCAATTCAGTGAGCTTCTTATCCATGCCGTGCATATGATAGTTCGAGATGAACGTCCCATAGCCAGGCGGAAGATAACCCAGAACTGCATCAGTAGCCAGCTCATCCAAGAGTGGGAAGCCCAACCGATCCAAAGCTTGCACGTATCCGATCATCTTGATCACATGCGGGCTCAGTGGATCACCTTCCTTCGGCTTACAATCCATCAAGGATCGCCAGACATTGAACCTTTCGGTCCTAGCCTGCACCTGAAACATGCTCTTGAGACTCTCGGTCATATCGAAAGCCCCAACATCTTCGAAATGCTGCTCCAAATCGGGCTCCATACAAGCTAGCATGAGGCAGCTGCTCTCGTTTGATTCATCAACGAGTTTCTGATAGGCATTCCTGGTTGTGGCATTAGCATTATCGGCAGGTTCCTCTAGAAGTGGATCCTCTAGAACATGTTCCTTTTTATCATGCTTGAGAACAATTGTCAAATTTCTATACCAGGTGGTAAAATTTGTTCCATTCAGTTTATCCTTTTCCAGAATTGATTTCAATGCAAAGTTGGGTTGAGCAGGTGGTGCCATTGATCTACAATAGAAAATATGCAATCACTAAGCAATGTGTTTATGTAGAATAATTCTAGCCTTAAACGAAAATACTCCCACTGAAGTCGGCATCCCTCCGCAAACTCTCAGTGATTCAGGATCCGACTAGCACATGCGACTAGTGAGCTTTAGCATCACTGCTAGACAACATGCCTTTCCGGTAAGCAACTCCTTGCTAATCGTATCTCTATACGACTCCTGTCGGTCGGGAAGGTATCTCATACCCTGGCTCCCAACCTTCTTTGCCACAAGGCCCAAAACCGTTTTGATAGCCTTGTCAAGTTAACCTGATGCAGTGCATGTCCGTGTCCGACACGAACCCTTCAGTTCAAGGACACCTAGTAGCACCCCAATTTTATGAGTCCACTACTAGACATACTTGACGTGCGAAGGTGCAACATCGGGAATGGCAAATTGCTTGATATTAACGAGGGATCTTTCTACCATTCTAACACGCATAGAAAACAAAGAAGCATAACAATCACAAATAAACACATATTGTGAAATAATATGGCTCCTTCATGGATGTTCTTCCAGGTCGGCTCCGACTCCGATGACCCTCTAGGAACTCCATCTTGTTTGTCACGTCGAGACGCCAAGCCAGCAACCTGATCTCTATAATCCAACTACTACAACTAGTAATGAATTTTAAAGAGAATCACAAGTCGACACGCAGGTCGTTATACATTATAATGACAGCACTTTGGCTCCTGCCAGCTGACAAACATGACACGCAGGCCATGTATAATTTACACACATGCATCATATACACATGAGCCATCTATTCACATCAAACCTGCAAAACAAAGTTACGCATAGAATCGCATTCTACCGGTTTGAGTGATCGTGTACGAAATACAAGGCGCTCACGCACATGACGTTTTCAGAAATCATAGATCACATCTGAACTCCGATCACGCAGAATTTTCTGATCTGACCGATCTCATCGATCATCGCGAACCCGATTCCGATTTATATTTCACTATTAACCCCGATGGCGGATTCCGACCGGTAGGGGTAGGTTGTGTCACGACCTCATCGATCCCGATTGACAGAAAACATAGCCTCATCAATCCCCATGTGTAGTTGATCTCATCAACCCTGCACACAGCCGATCTTATAAACGACAACAGATCTCATCTGCCGCCTCCACATATCTAATATGCATACGACCTGAATCCAAATCCTATAGCAGAGGCTCTGTTACCACTGTTGGGATCTACGGTAGGGTGCGTCGACTGCAAATTAAAATTTTCCTACGCGCAGAACAACCAGGAACATGCTACGGGAGATGGATCATAGATCGTTACCACTAGACGCGCAGTGTCGTGCAGCGGAAGAAGAGTTGGGGCAGCACGTCCGCGTGGATCGTCTCCTCCTCGTCCGATCTCCCTCGAACAGCCGGTCGTCTGATCACACGTACAAGTTCGCCGGAGCGGTGCAGGTGCACCGCCTCTAACGGTATTCGCGCGTGCAGAAGGAACACCATGCGGCGGACTGCTAGTTCCGATCACACAGTTGGCGGCGAGTGGAGGTGGCTATTCGCAACACATGCAAACCATAGTGGCAGCGCCGAAGCGATCAACCGCATGAGTGTGCGGCACCCCCACTTTATATAGGCATCCGTCGCGGGCTCAACACTTGGGCCTCGCACGGACCCTAAAGCCCAAAATCTGTTCGGCCGGGATCCGAGTCCGAGTAGGATCACACCTGACTCGTGGAGTCCGATCTGGCCTCACAGGTTCCTTCCCTTAAGCACGCGACCCCTTAGGTTGAAGTCGGCTTGGTCGCAGGTAATATCACCTCGGACCTGCTCGGCTGGTAGCGGCCTCTAGCAAGGCGTGCCAACCACCAAGTAGACAATGAAGCTGGTTAGGCGAACCTGTACATCACACTTCCATTCCTTTTGCCACACGATATATGTTGTCGGGCTCAAGGCGAGTCTGTCATCCTTGTGCTAGTCCGACCTCTTTCTCGTTCCAGTGATGCCGACCACAAACTGGATTATCTCATAATCTTTGTCGCATGGCCATGCTTATCCTGGTCGGATCACATGAGGGGCCTGGAGTATATCTCTCCTGATCGGAGGGGCAAATCCCATCTTGCTCAACCATGTCTTGCGGCATGGGTCTGGACAAGCCCGAAACCCACCTTTGTAACTACCCAGTCACGAAGTAGTGTTTGGTCGGCCCAAAGCAGGTCTATCACCATCCCGAGTACATGCGACAACTCAGGTCTTAGGACATAGAACGTATGTTATTCTAGAGACTCACAGATGACATATCGCCGCGTCTCATAGTTGGGTCTGTCCGACTCGGATCCGACTATGTCGAATCCGACCAGATCCTTCCAAGTCCATATTATCCGGTTAGCATCCAATGCTCCATGGCTAGTGAGACCAAGCCATCGACCGTGTCATATGTTAGTCTAGTCGGCTGTGCGTCCACACAGCCCTTTCGACTAGGAACCTTTTAGGACAGTCATCATACTAGGAACCTTTTAGGACAGTCATCATACTGTCGGTTGTTGAAATCATTATCCATCTAGCACAGTCACTTGACTGGAAGGAAATCTTCTATTTTGGCATCAAATTCTCAGTTATTACAAAGCACACACCATGAATTTTTTATGGTTATGCTAGTGGATCAAAGGATGTTTCCTTAGTTATCTGAAAAAGAATACTAGTGGAAAATAGGAGCACAATCATTTTTATGATCAAGGGTGGAATTATTGGCAATCATGCTAGAATATAAATTTGATCCCAAACGAGACTTTAAGTGAAACTCCCGACACTAACATGGTTAGGATAAGTGGGAGGAATTAGCTTGGAATGTCATTTTTTGGATAATTGTTACGAGTTTTTGGTGGAAGTCACTCTAAGTTTTAGAGGAATAACTGAAGTCTCTAAAGAAGGCTTTTTTATCATTGTCAAATATGGGTGGAAGAATTGCGGGGAGGTAACTCAAATGAGGAAGAGCATATTTTGGGACTTAATATCATACCAAACAACCGCAAGCCTCTTGTCTGCAAGTGATTTATTAAAGGAAATTTGGCTCACTGGAATATTATAATGTCACTCTTGCCATTCAGTTCTTTGCACAACGGGAAATATACTTTGTGGAAACTCTCTCTCCTGGAATTTTGGGAAAGAGGAACTAAAGACATGATTTGCTAATTGAATATTAATGTATTATGTTATAACAAGCTTCACATCAGTGGAATATCAGGTCATATAGTTTTCTAAATGAAGCTTGGTGGTCATCTACAAATGTAAGTGTAAAATAGTTCACATTATTATTGTATACATTAACATTCTTTGGTTGTTTGTGCATTGATAAGTCACATTGATGGAAGAGTAAGCTTGGACATTTTCTAACTTTCATATGAAAGGAATTTGTGGAGCTTCCCATGTTTTGGGAGTGGAAATATATAGTAAATATTTTGAAGTGTTTCTCTATGGAAAATTGCAAATCTGTTAAAATATCTTTGATAAAGGGAATCATACTCAGTGAGGAACTATATTTGAACTCTTGAGGAAAATGGAATAATAAATGGTATTGGAATTGATATGTCTCTTCATTATATTATCATACCTTAGGTACCGGAATTTATTCTGCATTCAAGCAGTGGAAGGAAAGACGAGCAGCTAAGGGAACCTCACACATCATATAAGATTGTGGAAAGTGCATCACAACCTGTCACTTGTTATGAAATTTATATTGAAGGTAAACAAATTGAGGAAACTATTACTCTATCTACAAGATGAGAAATAAGTCCAGGTACGCATATTCAATTTTTTTTGTAGTACTAATATGGTGCAGGTTCACTGTAAGTCAGGAATTTCTTTTAACACATGGTTAATTATAGTACTTCATTTACTAATTGGATTCGATATTTATGTGGTTTTGAAAATTTATTCAACATGGTTATCTTATACTTGACTCGATGTGGAATTAATCATATTATTATATATGTGATGGAAAATAATTGATGCGGAATTTCACTTGAGGAAACAAAATACTCAAGGTGCCTATAAAGGTGGAATTACACTCGAGGAAATAATACTCGAGATGTCGAGGACAGCTATGCTGGAATAATTAGGCGGAAACTAAAGGTCTCTAGTGATCTTAAGTGTCACATCAAGGAAACATACTGAGGGAAGGTATCACTATATATTTCTTTGGATTTTCAACGTAGTGTTAACCTAGTTGCTGACCACTTGACTAAGCCTGTTAGTCATGACGTATTTGGTAAGCATGTTAAGGCTATGGGTTTACGGATATTTGAATGATCGTTTTGGACAAGTGGGAGATGTTGGAATTATGTGTCCTGCAACTATTTTCAAATTACTAGGAACTACTAATATTCGGAATACCTCATTATGGAATTATACATGTATTTGTGCATGGAATTAGTTTATCTGATTATCATGGAATTATCACTTGTTAGAACGTATTTAAGTTTTATATGCTTAAGGAAGCTGGTCGATTATGAGTGGAATACAATATACTATTTATATTGGAAAGACTACCCGGGTACACTGATGATTGGAAGGAGCTAGATCGTATAATTAGTTGCAGCCCTAATGTTAATCTACATAATTAGAGGAATTTACACTCTATTATGGCGCGTTGCTCACAAACGCGTGCTCCGGAGACATAACAGGTAAAATCCATTAACAGACAAATATGATCGTGGTTGGTAACTTGATCTGGACTCTATCGCGGAAATGAGTGAAAAAATAGGAATCTTATATCTGTATAAGAGGTCGACTCTTTGGAAAGATAGTATAAGAAGGTCCCTACCCCCTAGCCTCAGATATGCGAATTGTGAGCGGCACCACGGATAAGCGCAGAGGAATAGGGGGTAGACCACAAATCCTAAATTTTTAACAGGCTGCGCGCCAGTTCATGGCGCTCCTACGCGGCAGGTAGCAGACCGGCACAGAGGCAATTAGGCAGGGCGGCCACGATGGTTGAGGCAGCGGGATTAGCACAGGTTACGCGTCCATTCATGATTTGAAGAGACGCTCACATCTGACCTCCAATCATGTGCGTGCAAAAACATTAACTGATGCATGGATGCAGTTGCGTCCTTTGGTGCACATCCGTTCTTCATGTGCTAATTAATCACCATTCTAATTTTAAAGCACATAATCACTAGTGGCTGCACTTTGCGTTGCTTTTGCTTTCCTTCAAGTTCCGGCAACGGTGGTGGCAGGGCCGCAACTTCTGAATGCGAGACACCACTGCATGGCGATGCTCGGCGGGAAGCAGGTCGTGGTGACGGTTCGCTAGGCGGGTGAACTCTAAGACTAGCCATAATGGAGAGTAACATAAACATATCCCTAGACTATGTTACTACCTTCATAGTGGGTAGTAACATAAATGTGGTAACATGCAAAGCTTTATTTTTTAGGTTATACTCATATTGCATTGGGACATGTGATGTTACAGTAACTAGCTAAGAGCAAGTACAATAGAGCTGAGTCAGCGGGCTATAAGGAATAAACTAGTATATTTCTGCTTAGTTGGAGGAAAGAGAAGATGAGTGAGAAGGTAAGCGGGCTCTTCGTGAAGAGCCAGCTCTAGCACGTGCTCCTAGGCACTTTGTGAGAATGAAAGGTGGGCCACATAATAAAAAAGTACTACACTCTTTTGATCTACTATTGTACATGTTGACTATAAAATTGGTTGTAAATGACATGGCACTGGCTTATAGCCAGCAACTGGCTATACTATTAACCATGCTCTAAGAGCATCTCCAATAGCCGCTCAGCGCGCGGCGCACAAAAAAAGCGTTTGCAGCCCTCTGATCGCCTGTTTTTGCGCGGCGAGGAGCGCTTGCTCCAGCGGCTGCACAAAAGTTTAGCGTGCGTGAGTAGCTCCAGCAGACGCACTAAAAAGCAGCGCATGTGAGCAACCGACGCTTGCCATATGTTGCATTTTGGAGACGAGATGAGATATTTCAAACATCAAAACAAAGACATGGCATAATTTAAATCATCCAAACAAGTTCCTGACATAAAAGTTCATGCCCACAAGTTCAAATTCATGCCTACAACATCATCCAACCAAGTTCAAAATCTGAACCAAGTTCATGACACAAAAGTTCACACCAACGAATGGCCCTCAAGCATCAAGCCTCGTCCTTGTCTTCATCTTCTTCTTCCTCTTCCTCCGATTCATCATCCGAAGACAATTCTTCCTCCTCCTCTTGATTGTCGCGCGACGCATCATCATGTGAAGCTCAGAAGGTGTTGGCAAGATCTTCAACGACATCATGCGAAGGTGTGTGTGGCACACCGGAAGACATTCCGCCCATGCCCCGGAGGTCCTCCCATGCCCCCCATGAGAGACGCAAAACTCATGCCTCCCATGCCGCCCGGAGGTGCTCCGAAGCCACCCATGCCTCCCATGGTCTCCATGGTAGCTCCAAAGCCACCCATGGCACACATGCCACCCATGGTAGCTCTGAAGCCACCGATGCCTCTGTTGGGGGAACGTAGTAATTTAAAAAAATTCCTATGCACACGCAAGATCATGGTGATGCATAGCAACGAGAGGGAAGAGTGTGTCCACGTACCCTCGTAGACCGAAAGCGGAAGCGTTAGCACAACGCGGTTGATGTAGTCGTACGTCTTCACGATCCGACCGATCAAGTACCGAACGCATGGCACCTCCGAGTTCTGCACACGTTCAACTCGATGACGTCCCTCGAACTCCGATCCAGCCGAGCTTTGAGGGAGAGTTCCGTCAGCACGACAGCGTGGTGACGATGATGATGTTCTACCGACGCAGGGCTTCGCCTAAGCACCGCTACGATATTATCGAGGTGGATTATGGTGGAGGGGGGCACCGCACACGGCTAAAAGATCCAAGAGATCAATTGTTGTGCCTCTAGGGGGTGCCTCCCTCCCCGTATATAAAGGAGTGGAGGAGGGGGAGGGGGCCGGCCACCCTTGGCGCGCCCCATGAGGAGTCCTACTCCCACCGGGAGTAGGACTCCCCCCTTCCATGTTGGAGTAGGAGAGGAGAGGGAAGGAGAGAGAGGGGGAAAGGAAAGGGGGGCGCCGCCCCCCCTTCTTGTCCAATTCGGACTTGGGGGGGGGGGAGGGGCGCGCGGCTGCCCCTTGGCCGCCTCTCCTCTTCCATCACTTGGGCCCATGAGGCCCAATAACCTCCGGGAGGGTTCCGGTAACCCCCCGGTACTCCGGTATATATCCGATAACCCCCGGAACCATTCCGGTGTCCGAATATAGTCGTCCAATATATCAATCTTCATGTCTCGACCATTTCGAGACTCCTTGTCATGTCCGTGATCACATCCGAGACTCCGAACTACCTTCGGTACATCAAAACATATAAACTCATAATATAACCGTCATCGAACTTTAAGCGTGCGGACCCTACGGGTTCGAGAACTATGTAGACATGACCGAGACACGTCTCCGGTCAATAACCAATAGCGGAACCTGGATGCTCATATTGGCTCCCACATATTCTACGAAGATCTTTATCGGTCAAACTTCATAACAACATACGTTGTTCCCTTTGTCATCGGTATGTTACTTGCCCGAGATTCGATCGTCGGTATCTCAATACCTAGGTCAATCTCGTTACTGGCAAGTCTCTTTACTCGTTCCGTAATACATCATCCCGCAACTAACTCATTAGTTGCAATGCTTGCAAGGCTTATAGTGATGTGCATTACCGAGTGGGCCCAGAGATACCTCTCCGACAATCGGAGTGACAAATCCTAATCTCGAAATACGCCAACCCAACAAGTACCTTTGGAGAGACCTATAGAGCACCTTTATAATCACCCAGTTACGTTGTGACGTTTTGTAGCACACAAAGTGTTCCTCCGGTAAACGGGAGTTGCATAATCTCATAGTCATAGGAACATGTATAAGTCATGAAGAAAGCAATAGCAGAATACTAAACGATCAAGTGCTAAGCTAACGGAATGGGTCAAGTCAATCACATCATTCTCCTAATGATGTGATCCCGTTAATCAAATGACAACTCATGTCTATGGCTAGGAAACATAACCATCTTTGATCAACGAGCTAGTCAAGTAGAGGCATACTAGTGACACTCTGTTTGTATATGTATTCACACATGTATGATGTTTCCGGTTAATACAATTGTAGCATGAATAATAAACATTTATCATGATATAAGCAGATAAATAATAACTTTATTATTGCCTCTAGGGCATTTTTCCTTCAGTCTCCCACTAGCACTAGAGTCAATAATCTTGATTACACAGTAATGATTCTAGCACCCATGGAGCCTTGGTGCTGATCATGTTTTGCTCATGGAAGAGGCTTAGTCAACGGGTCTGCAACATTCAGATCCATATGTATCTTGCAAATCTCTATGTCTCCCACTTGGACTTGGTCCCGAATGGAATTGAAGCGTCTCTTGATGTGCTTGGTTCTCTTGTGAAATCTGGATTCCTTTGCCAAGGCAATTGCACCAGTATTGTCACAAAAGATTTTCATTGGACCCGATGCACTAGGTATGACACCTAGATCGGATATGAACTCCTTCATCTAGGCTCCTTCATTTGCTGCTTCCGAAGCAGCTATGTTCTCCGCTTCACACGTAGATCCCGCCACAACGCTTTGTTTAGAACTGCACCAACTGACAGCTCCACTGTTCAATATAAACACGTATCCGGTTTGCGATTTAGAATCGTCCGAATCAGTGTCAAAGCTTGCATCGACGTAACCTTTTACGACTAGCTCTTTGTCACCTCCATAAATGAGAAACATATCCTTGGTCCTTTTCAGGTATTTCAGGATGTTCTTGACCGCTGTCCAGTGATCCACTCCTGGATTACTTTGGTACCTCCCTACTAAACTTATAGCAAGGCACACATCAGGTCTGGTACATAGCATTGCATACATGATAGAGCCTATGGCTGAAGCATAGGGAACATCTTTCATTTTCTCTCTATCTTCTGCAGTGGTCGGGCATTGAGTCTGACTCAACTTCACACCTTGTAACACAGGCAAGAACCCTTTCTTTGCTTGATCCATTTTGAACTTCTTCAAAACTTTGTCAAGGTATGTGCTTTGTGAAAGTCCAATTAAGCGTCTTGATCTATCTCTATAGATCTTGATGCCTAATATATAAGCAGCTTCACCGAGGTCCTTCATTGAAAAACTCTTATTCAAATATCCTTTTATGCTATCCAGAAATTCTATATCATTTCCAATCAACAATATGTCATCCACATATAATATTAGAAATGCTACAGAGCTCCCACTCACTTTGTTGTAAATACAGGCTTCTCCAAAAGTCTGTAAAACCATATGCTTTGATCACACTATCAAAACGTTTATTCCAACTCCGAGAGGCTTGCACCAGTCCATAAATGGATCGCTGGAGCTTGCACACTTTGTTAGCTCCCTTTGGATCGATAAAACCTTCCGGTTGCATCATATACAACTCTTCTTCCAGAAATCCATTCAGGAATGCAGTTTTGACATCCATTTGCCAAATTTCATAATCATAAAATGCGGCAATTGCTAACATGATTCGGACAGACTTAAGCATCGCTACGGGTGAGAAAATCTCATCGTAGTCAATCCCTTGAACTTGTCGAAAACCTTTTGCAACAAGTCGAGCTTTATAAATAGTAACATTACCGTCAGCGTCAGTCTTCTTCTTGAAGATCCATTTATTCTCAATGGCTTGCCGATCATCGGGCAAGTCAACCAAAGTCCATACTTTGTTCTCATACATGGATCCCATCTCAGATTTCATGGCCTCAAGCCATTTTGCGGAATCTGGGCTCACCATCGCTTCTTCATAGTTCGTAGGTTCGTCATGGTCTAGTAACATAACCTCCAGAACAGGATTACCATACCACTCTGGTGTGGATCTTACTCTGGTTGACCTACGAGGTTCAGTAGTAACTTGATCTGAAGTTTCTTGATCAACATCATTAACTTCCTCACTAATTGGTGTAGGTGTCACAGGAACCGGTTTCTGTGATGAACTACTTTCCAATAAGGGAGCAGGTACAGTTACCTCATCAAGTTCTACTTTCCTCCCACTCACTTCTTTCGAGAGAAACTCCTTCTCTAGAAAAGATCCAAATTTAGCAACAAAAGTCTTGCCTTCAGATCTGTGATAGAAGGTGTACCCAACAGTTTCCTTTGGGTATCCTATGAAGACACATTTCTCCGATTTGGGTTCGAGCTTATCAGGTTGAAGCTTTTTCACATAAGCATCGCAACCCCAAACTTTAAGAAACAACAACTTTGGTTTCTTGCCAAACCACAGTTCATAAGGAGTCGTCTCAACGGATTTTGATGGTGCCCTATTTAACGTGAATGCAGCCGTCTCTAAAGCATAACCCCAAAATGATAGCGGTAAATCAGTAAGAGACATCATAGATCGCACCATATCTAATAAAGTACGATTACGACGTTCGGACACACCATTACGCTGTGGTGTTCCGGTGGCGTGAGTTGCGAAACTATTCCGCATTGTTTCAAATGTAGACCAAACTCGTAACTCAAATATTCTCCTCCACGATCAGATCGTAGAAACTTTAATTTCTTGTTATGATGATTTTCCACTGCACTCTGAAATTCTTTGAACTTTTCAAATGTTTCAGACTTATGTTTCATTAAGTAGATATACCCATATCTGCTTAAATCATCTGTGAAGGTGAGAAAATAACGATACCCGCCGCGAGCCTCAACATTCATCGGACCACATACATCTATATGTATGATTTCCAACAAATCTGTTGCTCGCTCCATAGTTCCGGAGAACGGCGTTTTAGTCATCTTGCCCATGAGGCACGGTTCGCAAGTACCAAGTGATTCATAATCAAGTGGTTCCAAAAGTCCATCAGTATGGAGTTTCTTCATGCGCTTTACACAAATATGACCTAAACGGCAGTGCCACAAATAAGTTGCACTATCATTATCAACTCTGCATCTATTGGCTTCAATATTATGAATATGTGTATCACTACTATCGAGATTCAACAAAAATAGAGCACTCTTCAAGGTTGCATGACCGTAAAAGATATTACTCATATAAATAGAACAACCATTATTCTCTGATTTAAATGAATAACCGTCTCGCATCAAACAAGATCCAGATATAATGTTCGTGCTCAACGCTGGCACCAAATAACAATTATTTAGTTATAAAACTAATCCCGGAGGTAGATGTAGAGGTAGCGTGCCGACCGCGATCACATCGACTTTGGAACCATTTCCCACGCGCATCGTCAGCTCGTCCTTAGCCAATCTTCGCTTAATACGTAGTCCCTGTTTCGAGTTGCAAATATTAGCAACAGAACCAGTATCAAATACCCAGGTGCTACTGCGAGCATTAGTAAGGTACACATCAATAACATGTATATCACATATACCTTTGTTCACCTTGCCATCCTTCTTATCCGCCAAATACTTGGGGCAGTTCCGCTTCTAGTGACCAGTCTATTTGCAGTAGAAGCACTCAGTCTCAGGCTTAGGTCCAGACTTGGGTCTCTTCTCCTGAGCAGCAACTTGTTTGCTGTTCTTCTTGAAGGTCCCCTTCTTCTTCCCTTGCCCTTTTTCTTGAAACTAGTGGTCTTGTTGACCATCAACACTTGATGCTCCTTCTTGATTTCTACCTCCGCAGCCTTTAGCATTGCGAAGAGCTCGGGAATCGTCTTATCCATCCCTTGCATGTTATAGTTCATCACGAAGCTCTTGTAGCTTGGTGGCAGTGATTGAAGAATTCTGTCAATGACGCTATCATCTGGAAGATTAACTCCCAGTTGAATCATGTGATTGTTATACCCAGACATTCTGAGTATATGCTCACTGACAGAACTATTGTCCTCCATCTTGCAGCTGTAGGACTTGTTGGAGACTTCATATCTCTCAATCCGTGCATTTGCTTGAAATATTAACTTCAACTCCTGGAACATCTCATATGCTCCATGACGTTCAAAACATCGTTGAAGTCCCGGTTCTAAGTCGTAAAGCATGGCACACTGAACTATCGAGTAGTCATCAGCTTTACTCTGCCAGACGTTCATAACATCTGGTGTTGCTCCTGCAGCAGGTCTGGCACCTAGCAGTGCTTCCAGGACGTAATTCTTCTGTGCAGCAATGAGGATAATCCTCAAGTTACGGACCCAGTCCGTGTAATTGCTACCATCATCTTTCAACTTTGCTTTCTCAAGGAACGCATTAAAATTCAACGGAACAACAGCACGGGCCATCTATCCTCGTATCAACATAGACAAGCAAAATACTATCAGGTACTAAGTTCATGATAAATTTAAGTTCAATTAATCATATTACTTAAGAACTCCCACTTAGATAGACATCCCTCTAATCCTCTAAGTGATCACGTGATCCAAATCAACTAAACCATGTCCGATCATCACGTGAGATGGAGTAGTTTGAATGGTGAACATCACTATGTTGATCATATCTACTATATGATTCACGCTCGACCTTTCGGTCTTAGTGTTCCAAGGCCATATCTGCATATGCTAGGCTCGTCAAGTTTAACCTGAGTATTCCGCGTGTGCAACTGTTTTGCACCAGTTGTATTTGAACGTAGAGCCTATCACACCCGATCATCACGTGGTGTCTCAGCACGAAGAACTTTCGCAACGGTGCATACTCAGGGAGAACACTTATACCTTGATAATTTAGTGAGAGATCATCTTATAATGCTACCGTCAATCAAAGCAAGATAAGATGCATAAAAGATAAACATCACATGCAATCAATATAAGTAATATGATATGGCCATCATCATCTTGTGCTTGTGATCTCCATCTCCGAAGCACCGTCATGATCACCATCATCACCGGCGCGACACCTTGATCTCCATCGTAGCATCGTTGTCATCTCGCCAACTATTGCTTCTACGACTATCGCTACCGCTTAGTGATAAAGTAAAGCAATTACAGGGCGATTGCATTGCATACAATAAAGCGACAACCATATGGCTCCTACCAGTTGCCGATAACTCGGTTACAAAGCATGATCATCTCATACAATAAAATATAGCATCATGCCTTGACCATATCACATCACAACATGCCCTGCAAAAACAAGTTAGACGTCCTCTACTTTGTTGTCGCAAGTTTTACGTGGCTGCCACGGGCTGAGCAAGAACCGTTCTTACCTACGCATCAAAACCACAATGATAGTTCGTCAAGTTAGTGATGTTTTAACCTTCTCAAGGACCGGGCGTAGCCACACTCGGTTCAACTAAAGTTGGAGAAACTGACACCCGCTAGTCACCTGTGTGCAAAGCATGGCGGTAAAACCAGTCTCGCGTAAGCGTACGCGTAATGTCGGTCCGGGCCGCTTCATCCAACAATACCGCCGAACCAAAGTGTGACATGCTGGTAAGCAGTATGACTTGTATCGCCCACAACTCACTTTTGTTCTACTCGTGCATATAACATCAACGCATAAAACCTGGCTCGGATGCCACTGTTGGGGAACATAGTAATTTAAAAAAATTCCTACGCACACGCAAGATCATGGTGAGGCATAGCAACGAGAGGGGAGAGTGTGTCCACGTACCCTCTTAGACCAAAAGCGGAAGCGTTAGCACAACGCGGTTGATGTGGTCGTACGTCTTCACGATCCGACCGATCAAGTACCGAACGCACGTCACCTCCGAGTTCTGCACACGTTCAACTCGATGACGTACCTCGAACTCCGATCCAGCTGAGCTTTGAGGGAGAGTTCCGTCAGCACGACAGCGTGGTGACGATGATGATGTTCTACCAATGCAGGGCTTCGCCTAAGCACCGCTATGATATTATCGAGGTGGATTATGGTGGAGGGGGGCACCGCACACGGCTAAGAGATCCAAGAGATCAATTGCTGTGTCTCTAGGGGGTGCCTCCCTCCCCGTATATAAAGGAGTGGAGGACGGGGAGGGGGGCGGCCACCCTTGGCGCGCCCCATGAGGAGTCCTACTCCCACCGGGAGTAGGACTCCCCCCTTCCATGTTGGAGTAGGAGAGGAGAGGGAAGGAGAGAGAGGGGGGGAAAGGAAAGGGGGGCGCCGCCCCCCCTCCTTGTCCAATTCGGACTTGGGGGGAGGGGCGCGCGGCTGCCCCTTGGCCGCCTCTCCTCTTCCATCACTTGGGCCCATGAGGCCCAATAACCTCCGGGGGGTTCCGATAACCCCCCGGTACTCCGGTATATACCCGATAACCCCCGGAACCATTCCGGTGTCCGAATATAGTCGTCCAATATATCAATATTCATGTCTCGACCATTTCGAGACTCCTTGTCATGTCCGTGATCACATCTGGGACTCCGAACTACCTTCGGTACAACAAAACATATAAACGCATAATATAACTGTCATCGAACTTTAAGCGCGTGGACCCTACGGGTTTGAGAACTATGTAGACATGACCGAGACACGTCTCCAGTCAATAACCAATAGCGGAACCTGGATGCTCATATTGGCTCCCACATATTCTACGAAGATCTTTATCGGTCAAACCGCATAACAACATACGTTGTTCCCTTTGTCATCGGTATGTTACTTGCCCGAGATTCGATCGTCGGTATCTCAATACCTAGTTCAATCTCGTTACCGGCAAGTCTCTTTACTCGTTCCATAATACATCATCCCACAACTAAATCATTTGTTGCAATGCTTGCAAGGCTTATAGTGATGTGCATTACCGAGTGGGCCCAGAGATACCTCTCCGACAATCGGAGTGACAAATCCTAATCTCGAAATACGCCAACCCAACAAGTACCTTTGGAGACACCTGTAGAGCACCTTTATAATCACCCAGTTACGTTGTGATGTTTGGTAGAACACAAAGTGTTCCTCCGGTAAACGGGAGTTGCATAATCTCATAGTCATAGGAACATGTATAAGTCATGAAGAAAGCAATAGCAGAATACTAAACGATCAAGTGCTAAGCTAACGGAATGGGTCAAGTCAATCACATCATTCTCCTAATGATGTGATCCCGTTAATCAAATGACAACTCATGTCTATGGCTAGGAAACATAACCATCTTTGAGCAACGAGCTAGTCTAGTAGAGGCATACTAGTGACACTCTGTTTGTTTATGTATTCACACATGTATCATGTTTTCGGTTAATACAATTCTACCATGAATAATAAACATTTATCATGATATAAGGAAATAAATAATAACTATATTATTGCCTCTAGGGCATATTTCCTTCAGCCTCCCATGCCGCCAATGCCACCGCCACCCATGCCGCCAATGCCACCGCCTCCCATGCCACCGCCACCCATGCCGCCCATGCCACCGCGAATCATGGCTCTTTTATGGATCAAGACTTCTTCACGGGCAGGATTGACGTACTCCTTTTGCGCCTCATTGAGGGTGATGTGTCCATGAAGAACAAGTACTTCTCCCATTCCAACAACCTAGCTCGCTCCTCCATGGCCACCTTCCTCTCCTCCAATGCCACCTTCTTCTCCTTGGCCGCCATCCTCCTCTCCTCGGCCGTTAACCTCCTCTCCTCGGCCGCGGCATCTTGGTTCCTTGCCATCTTCCTCACCTCGTTCGCTTCCTTTCTTGCCTTCACAATAGCTTCCATAGCATTTTTGAGCTCGCCATCTCCTTTCCTCTTCTTCTTTTCTTTTGCATCTTTCTTGCATCCATCCGGTCGTTTTGGCTTTGAGTATGAAACCGAGTTTGGTGTAGGGCTTCTCTTGCCATCATCACTTAATGCCTCCTGCTCATCATCATCCAAATCAATAGTTCACTTGCGTTTGTTGCTCTCATCAACATCATCGATATCATCACGCTTCTTCCATTTCTCACCATCCTTCAATGCTTCATAGCAATGAGGCGATGTAAATGGTCTAACTTTCTTGATCTTCTCTTTCTTGCTCTTCTTCTCCTCTCCTTTGAACAAGTTTTGTGCAATATTGAGCTACATAAAACAAAACAAGTTAGCACTACAAACACCAAGAACAAGCATGATGAACATGGATGAAATGGCACTTACCCTATCTATATCATTAGTGCCACTTGGGTTCAACTTGTCAACCGCCTTTTGTGTGGCCGCCCACTTTTGACAATCTCGGTTGATTGTCGACCACCGGGAGCGAAGAGATCGTTCTGAGCGGTCAATTCCACTCTTGTTGTGTAGATCAAAGTGCTCCTTCATCCGGTTCCAATATGGATGTCTACTTTGATCACCTCCAACGGATGGATCCCTCGACACTTGCAACCAAGTATTGCATAGCAAGACGTCTTCATCATTGGTGTAGTTGCCTCCTCTTCCTTTCGGTGCGTCGACGATGCCCTCACCATCCTCGTCCACCTCGAACTCATGGTCATCGAAATGCATGTCATTGGTTTGACACCAACGAGAATTGTTGGAGCCAACACCCATAGTTGACATATATGCCTCATCATTGAAACTACAAAGTATATACAACGAAGCAAATAAGCTATCTATATGTATGCATTCAAAAACAACAACAACAACAACAACAACAACAAAAAGTTGGCGAAATTTTATACCTTTGGGGCATTTCATCGAACACCTTGTGCGCGTCAGCCGCTGGCTCAACAAGTGAGCTCGCCGGCGCTTTGGTAGCCGCCGCGTCCATCGCACGCCCTGCAAGCTTCTTCCTCGACGGCTTAGCGGAGCTGGAGCCGTCCGCCGTCTTATTCTTCTTCGCGGATACCTTGCCCTTCTTCGCCCGCGACGCATTTGGGAGCTTCGAGAGGGGGGCACGTGGCTTCACGGCGGGCGCTGGTGCGATGCCACCCGCCGCCGAGGTCATCCATGGCGGCATGAAAAGGCCGCCCATGATATCGGTGCTTGGAGGAGCACCGGCGAAGGCAAAGCCAAAGCTCCCCGCGCTAGGGTTTGCGGCGGCGGCGGAGGGGCGTGGGTGTAGGAAGGGTTGAGATGGTGCCGGCGCGGGCGTCCATCGGGTCAATTCGCCGGCGGCGGCGCGGGAGGGTCGAAGGTGGCGCGGCGGAGAGAGTGCGGCGCGAGCGCTCGAGTGTGCGGCGCGTGGAAGCGGGCGCATCAAATAAACAGCGCACGATGGTGATTCGGACCGCGCGCATAACTCTATATCCCGCGCGCTTATTGCGCGTCCGCTGGAGCCCGGATATCGATTGCGCGCGTGCTAAAAAGCACAAATTTGTGGCGCGGCGCTTATTTAGCGCTGCTGTTGGAGATTCTCTAAGTTACTCAAACTACCTCTCTCCTCATTAACTCATTGTCACATAAGCAAATTTGCAGAATTGGACTCGATGCTACTACTGAAGTTACTCCCATTGTGACTAGTCTAACCGCTGCCGGCGCCGCCCCCTAGCTTTGGTTCGACCAAGGCCGGAGCATGCACACGTGAGGATGCCCTATTACGGGCTTCTCCAGTACACCTGCGTTAAAAGGCCAAGTGGGCCGAGGCTCATGGACAGATTCCGGCTGGAGGCAAGTGAAAACAAAAGGCGAAAAAAGAGTGAAAATGAAAAATAAATAGAAATGGGCTATTCCACTGGTTTGTGTTGTGTAGATTGGGCCCATTGCATTTTTTCATCATTTTTCTTTTCTGCTTAGCTTTTAGCTATGCAGTTTTTGTATGTATGTGTATTTACAGTAATTTCATATATATTACTGTATTGTAAAGCACATTACTATACACTACTGCAGGATGCTGCTAACGCGACAGTACGATCAGAGACCCTTCGAGAAACTGTGTGCGATGCCATAATCGCAAACGGTGGTGTATGAAAACCGTCAGAAATGTATAAAACGTTTGCGATGAATGATGCATAAAACACGGTTCAGCTTTTAGTTGCATGTGCGATGAAGGGCATACGGTTCAGTTCAATTAACTGTTTGCGATGAGGAGGAACAAAAGAAACGGGCAGCCAGGTGAAGGCGTGTGCGATACACAACATACGGTTCACTCGGATGAACTGTTTGTGATCAGGCAACACAAAAGAAACGGTCAGCCAGATCAAGGTGTGTGCGATATACGGCATGCGGTTCACTCAGATGAACTGTTTGCGTTGAGACATGAGAACAGAAACGGTTCAACTTAACAAGATGTGTGTGATACGCGGCAAACAGGTCTGTAATCAGAAATGTGTGTGAAGACCGATAATAACACAAATGGTTGCTGCTAATAAGACGTGTGTGTTGTGCGATGGGATTGCATACAGAACAACAACATATATATATACACGCTTATAAGGACATGCTTGCATAACCAAATTAAACATCCACTTACATAGGTGGCTACTACAACCATGGCATTTGCACACACCAAAGTAAACTATTACATGCGTAATTACATAGGTGGCTACTACACACATGACATTTCCACACACCAATAAAGTAAATTATATATTACATGCACGATTAACTAGCATAAACGATCATCTCATCATCATCTACTTCTTGTGACGCTTGCTCTGCTTGTGGCTCGATCTGGGCTCGTCGATTTGGGTAACGAGGCACTTCCTCATGTCAACGATCCGCTTGTGCATCTCGTAGCACGTGTACATGCTCTTGGCCACGAACCTGAGGTGAGGTTCATCCAGTTGTCACAGTCAGGCCCTGTGCCAGGATAGAGGGCTTGTTCTCTGGGCATCCTGCTTCATCTTTTCGTAGTAGGGGTCGATGATGGCCGAGGCGAGTTCGACCAGGGAGTCCTTCGTCGTGCTGCCCCAGACCCTGTAGTGGTCACGGATTTCGACAAGGTTCTTGTAGGCCAAGCTCGTAACAGTGAGCGCTTTTACATCATCCATGGTTTCCACCGTGGTGAACTTGTAGTCGGTGCTGTTGACAAACCTGTTGAAATGGTCGCAAGGCTCTGTGGCCATGCAGTAGTGGTAGATGAGGACATGATGGCGCATGCACAACTGGGCGACGACAACCTTTTGATCTATGCCGGGACGACCGGCGGTGTACTGGAGGTCGATGCCGACCACCTTGTACTTGTCTCGAGCAAGCAACTGCTCAATGATGTTGATGTAGTCGTCCACCACGGCCGGGTCGATGGTGTACACCACCGAGAGATCCGTCTCCCTCGCGTGGGTCTCCACTCTATGCTCGCCGAACTCCATTGGAGCGCCGCTGGACATCCCCTCTCTATGTGTCGTCGTGGGTGTGCTTGTTGTGTTGTGGGGCGCGATCGAAAGGTTGAAGAGACTAAGGTTATAATGGCCGCGGGAATTAAAGGGGAAGCCGGACGGCCAGGAATATCGGCAGGCCCTGATGGTAGTTCTAATTTACAGCACGTATCTGCATCGTGCCGCACGTATCTGCATCGTGCCGCACGTAACTGCATCGCGTGGCAATGCGCGCGGCACAACCGCATGCATATGGGGCCTCGACGTGATCGTGCGCACGCCCAACTGCCGGCAGAGCGCGCACGGAGGTACGCGAGCAGAGCGCTCCGCGGTCGCCTCAACGGCGAGCCACCATATATGTATATGTATATATATATATATATGCATATAGCAGTTGAACGCGCAAGGAAAAGCTGTCCACAAGCCGAGCGCGCCGACGGACGCGAGCAGAGCGCGCTGCGGCGCCTAACGGTGAGCAGAGCTTGCTGAGGGACATGAGCAGAGGCCGACACAATGATACGTAGCAAATAAGACGAACTGTGCGAGCGATGTCGGAGACATCAAGCACGAATCAGATTAGAGTTGCGTGTGCGATACGTGGCATACAGTTGATCCATCCGAGCTGTTTGTGATGGAATAAGCCGTGTGTGTTGCGGGCAAATGCTTGCTGGTATATAACCTTAAATTTAACCAAAAAAGTGTTAATGCATGTTACAAAAATTGTATAGCTGGAAATTATGTCCAAATATGACTCCAACGATATAATCTTTGGCGACATGCATTCGTATTTTATTAATTAAATCCTACTTATAAACCAGAACGGGGGTATAGTAGGTAATTAAATCGAAACGTTTTTTATTAACCGTATGTGTACGTGTCCTTTCGTCCTCCTCTCGCACGTCTTGTCACCCAGCTGCCGCAGACGGCTTACAGCGCAAGCTTGCACAACGTGCGGGGGCGTTCTTTTGGCCAAACGGTCACGCCAATGAATCGTCGGTGAGCCCATTTCCGCGCAACCTCGCAGATTCCCGCGCAAGCTTCCCGCCCGACTAGGTGAAATCCCCCAAAATCCCAATGATTACCTGCCTGCTATAAAAACCCTCACGGCCGGCAAGTCCTGCGTCGCATTTTCCCCTCCCTCCCTGTAGCTTATCTCGTCTGCTTCTCCCACAATCGCCAATGGCACCGATCCGTCGTTGTCGCTCAGCCACTCCGCCGTCATCAGAGGACAGCTCCAGCTGGGAGGCTACACCGCGGCGGCGGTGCAGTCCCCGGTGTAGTGTAGTGCGCGTGGCGTCCCTGTTGGGTGTGCGTGGAACACCAACCACACGCTCCGCCGCCGTTGCCCGTCGGCAGCTGTTGCCGGCCGCCGTTGCCGCCACACCACCATCGAAAGCCAGGGCCATCTCCCGCTCCGCCGCCACGGCCCAAAGGCGGGAGGTGGTCGTCGTGGCCGCCACCCCACTGCCGGCCACCATGGCCATCACCTGCTCCGCCACCACGGCCCGAAGGCGGGAGGTGGTGGTCGTGGCTGCCACCCCATCGTCGGCCGCCGTGGCCGCCAGCCCACCGTCGACCGCCGGGATTATCACCCGCTCCGCCACCATGGCCCGAAGGCGGGAGGCGGAGGTGGAGACCCACACGTGCGTCAGCGACCTTGCGCGCTACATTGAGTTCCTGCGGGAGGAGGAGGAGCGCCTCGTCGAGCACGCAAAGAGCCTTACTCCAGCCGTGGCCGCAGCACACGCCGACGCAGAGGCGAGGAATCAGGAGATCTACGAGCCAAGGTAGTCAGAATCCCGACTCGATTGCTAGAATCCTACGACTTCACGACCCTACGGAAGCATGTCGATCCAAGTCCCGCTATGAATCCAGATCAGGTAGAATCCATGTTGAGTCGCGATCCAAATCATAGAATCCTGTAGAAAATTGTAGAATCCCGATTATGCTATGGACTATATCGGATTCTACTAATTTATCTAAGCCATATGTTTAGTTGTAGCACAATCTATGCCATTATCCAGATCCCTTTTCACATGAGTCATGAACCTTTATTCCCCTCCCAAGCCCAAACGCTCAGCCGTTGACACCTTTGATCTGGCTCTCTGAAACCCTAGATCGAAATTGAGGATCAGGCTTGTCGACGGATGGAATTGACGCGAGAAGGAGGATGTGTCAATATTGATTGAAGAAGGAGAGCAAGACCCTTCAAGGTTCAACACTAAAGGTCAGCTATACAAGTGATCGGCCATTCACATACTCTAATAAACCTCCTAAGTCAATTTCGTATGTTGAAGATTTAAATGTTTATATATTTCCCTCCCATATATGTTCCATAAATGTAACCTAGCATTAATGTGTATGTTTTTTGCTCTATATTTAGTGTTAAACTCTATAGAACCCATATAAATTTCTGGCGTGGGTAGAAAATATCATATTTGAGTAAATCTGGTAGAATCCTCGATTCCACGACTCGATACTATGACTCGATTCTGTCTAAGTAAAATCGATCCGGCTCCGAATCCCGACTCTGACTACCTTGCTACGAGCAGTCCGGCCGCTTCGAGAGGGATCATCTAGAGCGGCAGTGGGCGTTCGAGATGGCGAGCGTCACTAAACTGTAGCAGCGGCAGGCACCGTATTGCATTTGTCCAGCTCGTCGGTAGGCTCCTCCTCCTCCTCTGCCTTTTACTGAGCGCGCTCGGCAGAGGAGAGGTTGCCGGAAGTAGCACAAAGCCCCTCCGTGGTAGTAGTAGTATTTAGGGGCTATTTTGTTCAGTTCATGTGACTATAGATGTGTGGTCGAACTGTACAACGTACTTAAAATTAGCTAGTATATATAGTTGAACTAGCTATTTCAGTACGTGGTTGGCAACAATTGGGGAGAAGTTTGGTCGGTTCAGCTGTCGAGTTGAACTGTTTGTATAAATTAAGAATGACTGCTTAATCTATGCATGAAATCTATGCTTAATTACTGAATTTTAGTTGCAAAAATTAGATAGTGCTAGTGATTTCTAGCTGCATATTTTGACAAATCGCAGTGTTACAAGGATTGAAAAATGGCAACGTTACTAGATCAACAAATCTAAATCTTTCCAGTTTGACAAATGGGAACATACCCAATATGACAGATGCAAATCTTACCAAATTGTTTGTACGTGGTTGCACACGGGTCATCCAAAACAACCGTTTGCGTTGAAGGGATGCACAAATCCTGCGCTGCGGATTTTCCCTCGACTTAAGGGGGAAGACCATAGCTCTCACTTTGCATACGGGTGTTCTATCTAAAACGTTTGCGATCAAGAGCTGCACAAATCCTGCTCGACACATTTTCCCTTGGCTTCCTGGGGAAGCTGTCGGTTTGCATACGGGTGTTCTAACTAAAACGTTTGCGATGAATTTCAGACGAGTTTTGGATTTACTAGAATTTAAAAACAAAGTATCTCAACGTTTTGCCGGGAATCAACAGTGCCCTGGTGTTTGAAATTGATTCCCATTTCTTGCATGGGACCTAAGCATGCGCCGAAGGACACATATTTGATTTTTCAACCAGTTTATATGCACTGGAGCTTGTGCATGTAGTTCAAATTTGAATTATGCACATGAAATGCCTGGGAAACCCAGTTAATGTATAAAAATGTCCAAACGAACCCCGAAAAATTCCAAAATTGAACACAACACTCCTGTTGTTCTATATTGACACTCGAAAATCTTTGAAAGCAATAAGAGGCAATGGATATCGTTTCGTCCCCAAAGGTGGCACGTTCCCTACCGAAACCATCACGCTTGTTGTGAGAAGCTCTGGTTTGTGAGAAGCTTATACCCAAACCTGCCCCAAATGGGAAAAAATTACCACGGCATGTTGATGCCGCTCCATGATAGCATGCCAAGTTTCATGAATTTCAAACGAGTTTTGGATTTACTAGAATTTAAAAGGCCATGTATCTCAATGTTTGCGGCCGAGTGACAGTGGTAGGGTGTTTGAAATTGATTCCCATTTCGGGACCTAAGCACGCAACCAAGGACACATATTTGATTTTTCAACCAGTTTAGATGCACTGGAGCATGTGCATGTAGTTTAAATTTGAATTATGCGCATAAAATGCCTGGGAAACCCAGTTAATGTATAAAAATGTCCAAACGAACCCCAAAAAATTCCAAAATTGAACACACCACTCCTGTTGTTCTATGTTGACACTCGGAAATTTTTTAAAGCAATAAGAGGCGACGGATATTGTTTCGTCCCCAAAGGTGTCACGTTCCCTACCGAAACCATCACGCTTGTTATGAGAAGCTCTGGTTTGTGAGAAGCTTATTCCCAAACCTGCCCCAAATGGGAAAAAATTACCACGGCATGTTGATGCCTCTCCATGATAGCATGCTAGGTTTCATGAATTTCAGACGAGTTTTGGATTTACTAGAATTTAAAAGCCATGTATCTTAATGTTTGCGGCCGAGTGACAGTGGCAGTGTGTTTGAAATTGATTCCCATTTCTTGCATGGGACCTAAGCATGCAACCAAGGACACATATTTGATTTTTCAACCAGTTTATATGCACTGGAGCATGTGCATGTAGTTCAAATTTGAATTATGCGCATAAAATGCCTGGGAAACCCAGTTAATGTATAAAAATGTCCAAACAAACCCCGAAAAATTCCAAAATTGAACACAACACTCCTGTTGTTCTATGTTGACACTCAGAAAATTTTGAAAGCAATAAGAGGCAATGGATATCGGTTCGTCCCCAAAGGTGGCACGTTCCCTACAGAAACCATCACGCTTGTTGTGAGAAGCTCTAGTTTGTGAGAAGCTTATACCCAAACCTGCCCCAAATGGGATAAAAAATTTACCACAACATGTTGGTGCCACTCCATGATAGCATGCCAACTTTCATGAATTTCAGACGAGTTTTGGATTTACTAGAATTTAAAAACCAGGTATCTCAATGTTTGCGGCTGAGTGACGGTTCCCATTTCTTGCATGGGACCTAAGCATGCAACCAAGGACACATATTTCATTTTTCAATCAGTTTATGTGCACTGGAGCATGTGCATGTAGTTCAAATTTGAATTATGCGCATAAAATGCCTGGGAAACCCAGTTAATATATAAAAACGTCCAAACGAACCCTGAATAATTCCAATTTTTTTGACGACACACACATAGTTGCATGTTCACTGCAGATAAAAGTTCTAACAATTCTGTAACGCCCGGATAATCATGCTACAGTAATCCCACGCTAATCATGCCACGTCACCTCTATTACTGTTGCTAACCTCACAATGATTCGAAACCGTTCCAAAATTTAAATTCTAAATAGTGGCAAACACCAAAGTTTTCAAAAGTCAAAATAAAAATGTTCGGTGGATGCCAAATAAGGCATAGTTAATTATGGTGAAGTAAACACATTTTTAGAAAATGCCTAAATATTTTAAAATGATGTAAAACAGAAAAGAAAATAAATAAAAAGAAAAGAAAGCTAACAAAAAAAGGGAAGAGAAGCCCCCCCACTGGGCCAACTGTGGCCCAACTGGGCAAAGGCCCAGCCGGCCGGCCCACTCCCACTCTCCCCTTATCCACCCCCCCCGAAAACCCTAACCCACTCCCCCACTCGCGCCCCCACTCTCCCCCTCCATCCCCCGATCCA
>NC_057802.1:475247335-475255993 GCF_018294505.1 Triticum aestivum | reverse complement strand
GCCGAGCCCGCGTCCGCCTGTGGCCCCTGGGCCACTGCCAGGTGGGGCCCCGCGCCCCTGAGCCACTGCCCCTGGGCCCGAACCCCCTATGGGCCACAGACATGTGGGCCCCCGCGCCCAAAACGTAATAAAAAATGATTTAAAAATAAATAAAAATATATAAATAAATAGTAAAGATAATTAATTAACTTAATTAATTAACTTAATTAATCCTGTTAATATTAACTAATTAATATTAATTAACTTAATAACTAATTAACCTAATTAACTACTGTTAATTAGCTAACAGCCCTAACAGGTGGGACCCACCTGTCAGGTTGACCAGGTCAACGGTCAACGTTGACTGCTGACGTCATGCTAACGTCATGCTGATGCATTAATTAAATTCTGAATTAAATTAATTTATTAAATTCTAAAAATGATTTAAATCTTTAAAATTTAATATAAAATAAACCGTAGCTCGGATGGAAAAACTTTGTACATGAAAGTTGCTTAGAACGATGAGACGAATCCGAATACGTAGTCCGTTTGTCAGCCACACGTTCCTAGCATAGCGAACATGGAACTTTCCCCTCCGGTCCGTCTGTCCGAAAACGCGAAACATCGGGAATACTTTCCCGGATGTTCCCCCCCTTCGCCGGTACCACCTACTGCCGCGTTAGGACACACCTAGCACCGCTCATTGTCATGTCACGCATCGTCATGCTTATGTTTGCATTGTATTTACTGTTTCTTCCCCCCTCTTCTCTCCGGTAGACTACGAGAGCGACGCTGCTGCTGCCCAGTTCGACTACGGAGTTGACGACCCCTCCTACTTGCCAGAGCAACCAGGCAAGCCCCGCCCCTTGATCACCAGATATCGCCTATTCTTCTCTATACTGCTTGCATTAGAGTAGTGTAGCATGTTACTGCTTTCCGTTAATCCTATACTGATGCATAGCCTGCCCTTGCTTCTACTGTTGCTACCTTTACCTGCAATCCTACATGCTTAGTATAGGATGCTAGTTTTCCATCAGTGGCCCTACATTCTTGTCCGTCTGCTGTGCTATACTATCGGGCCGTGATCACTTGGGCGGTGATCACGGGTATATACTTATATACTCTATACATGACACATGTGGTGACTAAAGTCGGGTCGGCTCGTAGGAGTACCCGCAAGTGGATCTTTGTGGCGGAGCGATAGGGCAGGTTGAGACCGCCTAGGTGAGAGGTGGGCCTGGCCCTGGACGGCGTCCGCGGTTACTTCAAAATAACACGCTTAACGAGTTCTTGGTATTTGAACTGAGTCTGGCCATTTGGTCTATACACACTAACCAGCTACGCGGGAACAGTTATGGGCACTCGACGTCGTGGTATCAGCCGAAGCTCTTTTTGACGTCAGCGACTGAGTGGCGCGCGCCGCATTGGACCGTAAGCTCGCGCTTGTATTAAGGGGGCTAGGTCTGCTTCCGTCTGCGTACGCAACGTGCAGGTGTGCAATGGGCGATGGGCCCAGACCCCTGCGCGCATAGGGTTTAGACCGGCGTGCTGACTTCTCTGTTGAGCCTAGGTGGGGCTGCGACGTGTTGATCTTCCGAGGCCGGGCATGACCCAGGAAAGTGTGTCCGGCCAAATGGGATCGAGCGTTGGGTTATGAGGTGCACCCCTGCAGGGAAGTTTATCTATTCGAATAGCCGTGTCCCTCGGTAAAAGGACGACCCAGAGTTGTACGTTGACCTTATGACAACTAGAACCGGATACTTAATAAAATACACCCTTACAAGTGCCAGATACAACCCGGTGATCGCTCTCTAACAGGGCGACGAGGAGGGGATCGCCGGGTAGGATTATGTTATACGATGCTACTTGGAGGACTTCAATCTACTCTCTTCTACATGCTGCAAGATGGAGATGGCCAGAAGCGTAGTCTTCGACAAGATTAGCTATCCCCCTCTTATTCTGGCATTCTGTAGTTCAGCCCACTGATATGCCCCTTTACACATATATCCATGCATATCTAGTGTAGCTCCTTGTTTGCGAGTACTTTGGATGAGTACTCACGGTTGCTTCTCTCCCTCTTTTCCCCCTTTCCTTTCTACCTGGTTGTCACAACCAGATGCTGGAGTCCAGGAGCTAGACGCCACCGTCGACGACGACACCTACGACACTGGAGGTGCCTACTACTACGTGCAGGTCGCTGACGACGACCAGGAGTAGTTAGGAGGATCCCAGGCAGGAGGTCTGCGCCTCGTTCGATCTGTATCCCAGTTTGTGCTAGCCTTCTGAAGGCAAACTTGTTTAACTTATGTCTGTACTCAGATATTGTTGCTTCCGCTGACTCGTCTATGATCGAGCACTTGTATTCGAGCCCTCGAGGCCCCTGGCTTGTATTATGATGCTTGTATGACTTATTTATGTTTTAGAGTTGTATTGTGATATCTTCCCGTGAGCCCCTGATCTTGATCGTACACATTTGCGTGCATGATTAGTGTACTGTCAAATCGGGGGCGTCACAAGTTGGTATCAGAGCCGACTGCCTGTAGGAATCCCCCTTTCCACACTCCTTGGCCGAAGTCGGGTCTAGACATTACAAAACTTTTACTAACATGGCTGTGTGGCTTACAGGCCCACGTCGCCATTGGGTGGTACTAGGATCTTTTACTCCTCGAACTTTACTCTGGGAATCTGAACTCTCTTCTACTCGGGTTAAACGAATTTACTAACTCTAACACTAGGATCCCGTGACCGCATTCACCCCAAAGTTGGATAAGCCATAGTTATTTCTTAGAATAGTATTTTGAACAATTCACACACTGTCATTTGACTCCTTTGAAACGTCTTTGCTTTCAAATGGAACCCACGAGGCAGGTCGTGCGCCACACGACGGCCATTGGTGCCTCGGGATCACCTGCTGTGCTAGCTGAGATGATGACCTATCTGGGTTATTGCTGGCACCCTGAGTACACCGTCTACGAGGAGTACCAGGACTTTAACCAGGAGCAGTACCGTGCCATCGTCCACCTCTACTCGCGGGAGTATGACTCCACTACTGTGCTGCACACCGCTCATGGTGTTGGTGTGACCATCGATATGGCTGTCCACGATGCTGCTTATGCTGCTCTGACACGCCTTCGTGGAGAGTATCAGGATTTGGACACCTCCCCTTTCAGGCACATTGCTATCGCATCTGATGTTGGTGCGGAGGGATACTATACTGCTGCCTACTCCACTGTCACCCGAGAGCCCTTCTACCATCAGAACCTGGTTCTGCATGCTGATGGGCTGGATCGAGCTAACCGAGCTCTTCGCCACGATTTGTACACCACCCGTCAGCACCTTTACCGTGCTCTGATGCTGTTGCACCCCTTTGTCCGATCTAGGGAGCTGCCCCGTTCTGCGATCTACCCAGCCAGGACTGTGATGCCCCAGGGTGTCGGCTGGCCAGATGTGGGAGGCCACTCTCCCGCACTTGGACCTCTTCTGCCACCTGAGCGTCAGGTTCTGCACCAGAGTATTCGCGGACCCCAGGTTGCTGACGTGGAGTTCCCGATGCGACACTACCAGCTTTCAGGCTACACCTACCTCCACAGTACCTCTTGGGACTGATGTAGGCTTGCTTATTAGTGTTAGATGCATTCGCCGCGAGCCTGTGTGCCGCCTATGATGTGTTAGTCTATGTACTGAACTCTGTGTACCGAACTCTATGCATGACCCCTTTTGTAAGTTATGCCGACTACTATGTAGTAGCTATCGTGCTCCTTTCATTATGCATGTTTCATCATGAATGATTCTTGTCTTTGCAAATTTCTCAATGCTGAATTACCCCTGTTATATATGAGCAGGATGGTTAGACCAGGTGGTCGTGGTAGTGGTGGCAATGCCACACCACCACCTGAGTACATGGCTGGTATGATCCAACAGTTCGAACTGAACCGCCAATTCATGGAAAATATGATGGCTCAGTTTCCTCGCCCCAATATGGACCAGCAACCAACCCCAGTAACTCTGCAGGAATTCATGCGCCTCAATCCAACTGTGTACCGCAGCTCAACTCAGCCTCTGGATGCTGATGACTGGCTCCGTGACATCACCTATGAGATGGAGTCTGCCAATGTAGCCCCTGCCAGCTATGTCAACTTTGCTTCCTTCTTTCTGAAGGGACCCGCAGCTCAATGGTGGGACAACCACAGGCGTAGTCTGCCAGCTGGAACAATCATCACCTGGCCAGACTTCCAAGCTGCTTTCCGTGCCCGCTTCATTCCTCAGGGAGTCATGGACCGGAAGAAGCGTGAGTTCCGCAACCTCACCCAAGGCAACAAAACTGTTGAAGCTTATCAGCGGGAGTTTCTGGACTTGCCTCGCTATGCTGAAGAGGACATTGCAACTGATGCACACAGACAGGAGAAGTTCCGTGATGGCCTTCAAGCTGACATCAAGCTCGCACTTCTAGTGCATGACTTTGCTGATTTCGCCACCTTGGTGAACAAGGCCATCAATGTCGAAACTGGTCTGCAGGAATACCAGAGCTCTCACAGGCGCAACCGTGACACGGGCTCATCTTCGGGCCCGCCCTCACAGAAGCGTAAGATATGGATCCTGGACAGCATGTACCGTCCAAATGCATCTGCCCCAAGGCAGACCTATGCTGCACCTCGTCTGCCTCCACCACCATCTAGGCAGTCAAGACTTCCAGCTCCAGCATCCCAAGCTCCTGTTCCCACTCCCAATAATGGGTTGTGCTACAAGTGTGGGCAACCAGGTCACCGTGCCAGGGACTGCAATCAGAATCAGAATCAACTTGCCCTTCCCGCAGCTGGCCGTGGTAACAACCAGCCCCGCAACAACAATGCTAAGTCTTATGGTCGTGCTCATGCCAACCACGTTGATCTGAACGAAGCTCAAGACCAGCCTGCTACTGTGATGGATACACTCCTCGTAAATTCAGTACCAGCATCTGTTTTATTTGATACAGGTGCATCGCATTCATTCATGTCAGAAGATTTTGCATACAAGCACGACGTTAAATGTGAGGAGATGAACACCTCGGTATTGGTCAAAACCCCCGTGGGACAGTGTCAAACCTCCCTGGTTGGCATCGATGTCCCCGTGGAAATCGAAGGGCTGGAATTCTATGCCTCTCCCATTATCCTGAAGTCATCTAACATCGACCTCATTTTGGGGATGGATTGGCTGAAAGCGCATACTGCTTCTATAGTTTGCGCCACTAAGACCGTTCATCTACTTCACCCTTCAGATGAAATAGTTGCTTACCAAGCTCATCTGGTGCAAAATGCCGAGGCCAGGCTCTATGCATTGAATGCCTTGAACGCCGCACCACTCGAGGGCATTGAAAACATTCCCGTCGTGCGTGAATTCCTCGACGTCTTTCCTGAAGAACTTCCAGGGATTCCCCCTGCTAGAGCTGTCGAATTCATCATCGACTTGAAACCAGGCACCACTCCTATAGCCAAGCGACCCTACAAGATGCCGCCGCATGAACTCCTTGAGCTTAAGGAGGAAATCGACAAATCTCTTCGCAAAGGATTCATTCGCCCAAGTTGCTCTCCTTGGGGAGCACCTTCTCTCTTTGTCAAGAAGAAGGATGGGACAAACCGATTAGTTCAAGACTACCGTCCTATAAACCAAGCTACCATTCAGAATAAATACCCTCTTCCTCGGATCAATGATCTGTATGATCAACTAGCGGGTTCATCAGTGTTCTCTAAGCTCGACTTGAGGTTGGGTTACCACCAGATCCGTGTTCGCGAAGAGGATATCCCAAAGACTGCCTTCGTGACTCGGTATGGTTCATACGAGTACACCGTCATGTCTTTCGGTTTAACCAATGCTCCAGCCACCTTCTCTCGTCTGATGAACTATATATTCATGGATTACCTCGACAAGTTCGTCGTGGTTTATCTGGATGATATCCTGGTATTTTCCAAGAACGAAGAGGAACATGCTGAACATCTTCGGCTTGTGCTGGAAAAGCTACGAGAGCATCAACTATATGCCAAGTTCTCTAAATGTGAATTCTGGCTACCCGAAGTAACCTATCTTGGTCATGTCATCTCTAAGGATGGTATTGCCGTCAACCCTGAATGAGTCCAGGCTATCCTTGATTGGACTCCTCCCAAGAACGTTAAGCAAGTCAGAAGTTTTCTCGGTCTCGCCAGCTATTGCCGTCGATTCGTCGAGAACTTCTCCAAGATCGCCAGGCCTCTGACTAACCTGTTGCATAAGGGCGTCAAGTTCCAATGGACAGACAAATGTCAGGAAAGTTTCCAGGCACTCAAAGACAAGTTGACCTTTGCCCCAGTTCTAGCTCCTCCTGATACTAAGAAGGACTTCTTCATTTACTGCGATGCTTCCCGTCAAGGATTAGGCTGTGTCCTAATGCAAGACCGCAAAGTGATTGCTTATGCCTCTCGGCAATTGCGCCCTCACGATGAGAACTACCCAGTTCACGACCTCGAACTTGCTGCTGTCATTCATGCGCTGAAGCAGTGGCGACATTACCTTCTTGATAATCGTTGCGAGATCTTCACTGACCACCAAAGTCTGAAGTATCTGTTTACTCAGCCAGACCTGAACCTCCGTCAGCAGAGATGGATGGAGCTTGTTGCAGACTTTGACTTGGGTATTTCCTATACGCCAGGCAAGGCTAATGTAATGGCTGATGCCTTGATCCGCAAGTCTTACTGCAACCACCTCTAGGTTCACAAAGTTCAGCCTTCGCTTGTTGAAGAATTCAGGAAGCTGAACCTCCATATTGTTCCTCCGGGTGCACTCGCTTCCCCTCCTAAGGAGTTTCGCAAGATGAACCTCCGTGTTGTTTCCCAGGGTTCCCTCAATACCCTGGCCGTCGAACCAGATCTCTTGGACTCCATCAAGAGAATACAGGGATATGACTCTGAAGCCCACAAGATTAAGCGCTACCTCGCAGAAGGAAAGCCCTCATTCTTCACTATTGCTGAAGATGGCACTTTGTACTTCAAGGGCCGCCTAGTGGTGCCATGTGCAAAGAAAAACCTGGATATGACACAGGAAGTTATGAAAGAAGCTCATGATACGCCTCTATGTATCCATCCTGGTAGTACAAAGATGTACCAAGACATCCGTCAGAGATTCTGGTGGTCTAATATGAAGCAAGACATTGCTCGTTATGTTGCTGAGTGTGACGTTTGCCGTCGTATCAAAGCAGAACATCAAAGGCCTGCTGGAACTCTGCAACCTATCTCTATTCCTGAATGGAAATGGGACCATGTTGAGATGGACTTCGTCACTGGATTTCCCAAATCACAGAAAGGTAATGATGCTATTCTTGTCGTCATTGACCGGCTTTCCAAAGTTGCACATTTCCTGGCGGTCAAAGAAACGATCACTGCTAGTCAGCTGGCAACGCTCTATATGTCCAGGATTGTTTCACTCCACGGTATTCCATTGGTTATCAGCTCAGACCGTGGCAGCTTATTCACTTCAAGATTCTGGGCAAGTTTCCAAGAAGCCATGGGAACTCATCTGTCATTCGTACTGCATTTCATCCTCAGTCGCAAGGGCAAGTTGAACGCGTCAACCAAGTTCTCGAAGACATGCTTCGAGCTTGTGTTATTTCCTTCGGCAAGAAATGGGAGGAATCTCTCCCGTATGCTGAGTTCTCTTATAATAATAGCTATCAAGCTAGTCTAAAGATGGCCCCCTTCGAAGTGTTATATGGACGAAAGTGCCGAACCCCTCTGAATTGGTCAGAAACTGGGGAACGTCCACTCTTCGGTCCGGATATTATCCAACATGCCGAAGAACAAGTCCGCATTATTCGTGAGAATCTCAAGACTGCTCAGTCACATCAGAAGAGTCAGTATGACCGTCATCATAAAGACATGGTCTATCAACCTGGCGAAAAGGCTTATCTTCGAGTCACACCAATGAAGGGTGCTCACCGCTTCGGAATCAAGGGCAAACTAGCTCCTCGCTATATTGGCCCATTCACTATTCTGGAAAGGCGTGGAAAAGTGGCATACCAACTGGAGCTACCGCCGAACCTTTCTCAGGTTCACGATGTGTTCCATGTGTCACAGCTCCGCCGTTGCTTCAAGGACCCAATCCGAGCTGTGGATCATGAAGTGCTCGAATTGCAGCAGGACCTCTCCTATAAGGAGCATCCGGTCCGCATCTCGACCAAGCTGAACGCCGCACACGTCAGAAGGCGATCAAGTTCCTCAAAGTCCAGTGGTCGCACCATTCTGAAGATGAAGCCACTTGGGAACGAGAGGATCGTCTGCGCGAAGAATACCCAACACTGTTTCCTTCTACCTCCTAAATCTCGGGACGAGATTTCTTGTAGTGGAGGAGATTTGTAACGCCCGGATAATCATGCTACAGTAATCTCACGCTAATCATGCCACGTCACCTCTATTACTGTTGCTAACCTCACAATGATTCGAAACCGTTCCAAAATTTAAATTCTAAATAGTGGCAAACACCAAAGTTTTCAAAAGTCAAAACAAAAATGTTCGGTGGGTGCCAAATAAGGCATAGTTAATTATGGTGAAGTAAACACATTTTTAGAAAATGCCTAAATATTTTAAAATGATGTAAAACAGAAAAGAAAATAAATAAAAAGAAAAGAAAGCTAACAAAAAAAGGGAAGAGAAGCCCCCCCACTGGGCCAACTGTGGC
>NC_057802.1:475217562-475246268 GCF_018294505.1 Triticum aestivum | reverse complement strand
GCTCGTGCACCCGCGCCGCACACGCGCGCCGAGCCCGCGCCCGCCTGTGGCCCCTGGGCCACTGCCAGGTGGGGCCCCGCGCCCCTGAGCCACTGCCCCTGGGCCCGAACCCCCTATGGGCCACAGACAGGTGGGCCCCCGCGCCCAGAACGTAATAAAAATTGATTTAAAAAAATTTAAATTAATAAAAATATATAAATAAATAATAAAGATAATTAATTAACTTAATTAATCCTGTTAATATTAACTAATTAAGATTAATTAACTTAATAACTAATTAACCTAATTAACTACTGTTAATTAGTTAACAGCCCCTGACAGGTGGGACCCACCTGCCAGGTTGACCAGGTCAACGGTCAACGTTGACTGCTGACGTCATGCTGATGCATTAATTAAATTTCGAATTAAATTAATTTATTAAATTCTAAAAATGATTTAAATCTTTAAAATTTAATATAAAATAAACCGTAGCTCGGATGGAAAAACTTTGTACATGAAAGTTGCTCAGAACGACGAGACGAATCCGAATACGTAGTCCGTTTGTCAGCCACACGTTCCTAGCATAGCGAACATGGAACTTTCCCCCTCCGGTCCGTCTGTCCGAAAACGCGAAACATCGGGAATACTTTCCCGGATGTTCCCCCCCTTCGCCGGTACCACCTACTGCCGCGTTAGGACACACCTAGCACCGCTCATTGTCATGTCACGCATCGTCATGCTTATGTTTGCATTGTATTTACTGTTTCTTCCCCCCTCTTCTCTCCGGTAGACTACGAGAGCGACGCTGCTGCTGCCCAGTTCGACTACGGAGTTGACGACCCCTCCTACTTGCCAGAGCAACCAGGCAAGCCCCCCCTTGATCACCAGATATCGCCTATTCTTCTCTATACTGCTTGCATTAGAGTAGTGTAGCATGTTACTGCTTTCCGTTAATCCTATACTGATGCATAGCCTGCCCTTGCTTCTACTGTTGCTACCTTTACCTGCAATCCTACATGCTTAGTATAGGATGCTAGTTTTCCATCAGTGGCCCTACATTCTTGTCCGTCTGCTGTGCTATACTATCGGGACGTGATCACTTGGGCGGTGATCACGGGTATATTTATATACTCTATACATGACACATGTGGTGACTAAAGTCGGGTCGGCTCGTAGGAGTACCCGCAAGTGGATCTTTGTGGCGGAGCGACAGGGCAGGTTGAGACCGCCTAGGTGAGAGGTGGGCCTGGCCCTGGACGGCGTCCGCGGTTACTTCAAAATAACACGCTTAACGAGTTCTTGGTATTTGATCTGAGTATGGCCATTTGGTCTATACGCACTAACCAGCTACGCGGGAACAGTTATGGGCACTCGACGTCGTGGTATCAGCCGAAGCTCTTTTTGACGTCAGCGACTGAGTGGCGCGCGCCGCATTGGACCGTAAGCTCGCGCTTGTATTAAGGGGCTAGGTCTGCTTCCGGCTGCGTACGCAACGTGCAGGTGTGCAATGGGCGATGGGCCCAGACCCCTGCGCGCGTAGGGTTTAGACCGGCATGCTGACCTCTCTGTTGAGCCTAGGTGGGGCTGCGACGTGTTGATCTTCCGAGGCCGGGCATGACCCAGGAAAGTGTGTCCGGCCAAATGGGATCGAGCGTGTTGGGTTATGTGGTGCACCCCTGCAGGGAAGTTTATCTATTCGAATAGCTGTGTCCCTCGGTAAAAGGACGACCCGGAGTTGTACCTTGACCTTATGACAACTAGAACCGGATACTTAATAAAATACACCCTTACAAGTGCCAGATACAACCCGGTGATCGCTCTCTAACAGGGCGACAAGGAGGGGATCGCCGGGTAGGATTATGCTATACGATGCTACTTGGAGGACTTCAATCTACTCTTTTCTACATGCTACAAGATGGAGATGGCCAGAAGCGTAGTCTTCGACAGGATTAGCTATCCCCCTCTTATTCTAGCATTCTGCAGTTCAGCCCACTGATATGCCCCTTTACACATATACCCATGCATATGTAGTGTAGCTCCTTGCTTGCGAGTACTTTGGATGAGTACTCACGGTTGCTTCTCTCCCTCTTTTCCCCCTTTCCTTTCTACCTGGTTGTCGCAACCAGATGCCGGAGTCCAGGAGCCAGACGCCACCGTCGACGACGACACCTACGACACTGGAGGTGCCTACTACTACGTGCAGGCCGCTGATGACGACCAGGAGTAGTTAGGAGGATCCCAGGCAGGAGGTCTGCGCCTCGTTCAATCTGTATCCCAGTTTGTGCTAGCCTTCTTAAGGAAAACTTGTTTAACTTATGTCTGTACTCAGATATTGTTGCTTCCGCTGACTCGTCTATGATCGAGCACTTGTATTCGAGCCCTCGAGGCCCCTGGCTTGTATTATGATGCTTGCATGACTTATTTATGTTTTAGAGTTGTGTTGTGATATCTTCCCGTGAGTCCCTGATCTTGATCGTACACATTTGCGTGCATGATTAGTGTACGCTCAAATCGGGGGCGTCACAAATTCAAACACCATCCTTTGTAGCTGTGACCCCATTACGTAATTCAAATCAAGATGATAAATCAAATAGATCGCACACAGTTTATTATCACCAACCGTGTGAGTTGCAGCACAAAATATCTTGGAGCACCATACCGTGAGAAGGTGCGACGGCTACAGTCCATAGCCTGCTCTGAATAAGGGACGTGTCTGATGACACTTTGCGCGCCAGTTTGGCTGAAGCGATTCCAAATTTTCGGCTTCCGCGGAAATATCTACCTCCCTGCCCCTCCCCCTTACCAAAAGCCACATGTCCCCTATTTCCGCCTTCCTTTCCAAGTTGAAACCTTCACTCCTTGCTTGTAGCACCGCCGCCTCCTTGCCGGCGACCCTCCTTCATGCTGCTCGGCCTCGCCTATCCAGGCAGGTGATCCACACCCGACCCCCATCCTCCTCCTCCTTCCACATCCCACATGCACCGACCACCGGCGCGAGCGTGACACGTTCCACCCAAATCACCGACCCCTCCACCAAATAAGCGCCGGCCTAAGCCATGGTGCACACAGTATAGCCAGGACCTCAAGGAGCATTTGGCAGTGGAGAAGCAAATCGCGGCCGCATGCGCGGATGAGGTCGCGATGGCTGTCATTCGTGCCGACCCCCCGATCTTGGAGGAGCACCTCACCGTCGAGGCCACCGTTGACGCCTCACGCGCCGATGCCGCGACGCGGTTAGCTGCTTTAAATGACAGTTCGTGGCATTTTCTCGAGGCCATCTTTTACTAGCTACTGCCTTTCCTTAATAAATTCTAGTGAATTGTGCTATCTACTTTTACCATGCAATCTTCTGCTATAGTGTATATGTTCTATATGTCGTGCAATGTGGTGTTCAGTTAACTGCTTGGTTCAATTCTGCAAATGTGATGTTCAATTCTTCAGGGTGCAATATTTCCAAGTTGTTAAGCATGCTTGGTTTGGTTAACTATCTGATCTTCTATTATGAGTATGTTATATTGTGCAATGTGGTGCTCAGTTAACGTTTGGTTCATTTGTTGTGGTGTTTAGTTAACTGCTTGGTTCAATTCTGCAATGCGATGTTCAATTGTTGTGGCTGCATTCTGTTATTGTATACCATGTGAGGAATAAATCGAATTTGGCTGTACTAAATACATGAGAAACAAATACAATTGCTATATTTCCAAGTTGTTAAGCATGCTTGGTTTGGTTAACTGTCTGATCTTCTATTAGGAGTATGTTATATTGTGCAATGTGGTGCTCAGTTAACATTTGGTTCATTTGTTGTGGTGTTTAGTTAACTGCTTGGTTCAATTCTGCAATGCAATGTTCAATTGTTGTGGCTGCATTCTGTTATTGTATACCATGTGAGGAATAAATCGAATTTGACTGCACTTAATACATGAGAAACATATACAAGTGCTATATTCCTGGTTCTTAATCATGCTTGGTTTGGATAAATGGGTTTTCCATGTGGCTTGAATTAATCTGATGAATCTGCAATGTGCTTATTTTTCATCAACATATTTTACTGATAGCATGCGAACCCTTACTTAACCTGATGACTAACTACCTTATATGTGTTGTAGTGAAACAATGGGAAGCACTGAGGTTTACAATCGAGGTTAGCACGTGCATGGTACGTTGTCTAATAGCACATTATTGTGCAATTGCAGGAACCATTCTGATATTTAGGTTTTTAACAATTTGGTCTTGCACATGTAGGTCCTGCTGTTAGAGGTTTTGACCCACTGTTCGACCCTTTTTGCATATGGGGAAATGAGTTGTCCATGAATATCAGTCAAGTCAAGAAACTCAGAAAGATTGTTAGGATAAAGAAATTAGCGACAAAAAACAACAAGATCTTTGTCTGCACAATGAAGAAGACATCAGTTCACTACAGGATGGTACTAACTATTATACCTTGTCTTTTTTATTCCTTTGCCCCGTTTCCAATATAGAGAAGATATTTATGCACATCCTTGTTTTCAGGCTTTTCCAAAACAGTTCACTGATGATTACCTCTCAAACCACCTGTATGGTCAGGAGGCGAGGAAGGTATTCATACAACACCCACGGTTCAATATTAAAGTGTTCCTGAAGAGGACGAAGGATGGACGGACAATCATCCACAGGCACTGGCCTAAAATTACAAAGACCTTCAACATCAATGAAGGCTCAATATTCGCCTTCTACTTGAGAAGTTTTCCAGATGAGATACATTTTTCTATGTACCGTCTATGATGCTAATTTCGAAAGGTTATAGATGTTGCATGTGAAACTTGGTCCTGGTGTAGTTGTGTAATGGGTTAGCTGAGTGCTGAAGCTATATGATGTTGTACTATGATGTATTTCAATTATGAAAATGAAATATATTATGTGCTTAATATGAAATGTCAATTAGATTAGTAAATGGATTATGTATAATCAGATAATTAGCCTGCTAATTGGGTTTTTGTATTGCAAACGGTTATTGAGAAAAAACTGTGTGCGATGCATTCAATAACGCACACAATTTCTAGGAATAAACCGTGTTAGATTAATGAACAATCACACACGACATCCTCTTGAAAACTGTTTGTGTTAGGCCACCTGGCGCAAACGTTTACCACATAAAAACTGTGTGTGATGGACAACCCTTGACACACAGTTTCTTCTAGGCACCGTGTGTGATGAATTCAATAACGCTAACGATAAAATTGTTTATACTATGTGCAATGGAAACGCTATCACAAACGATTTAACCGGGAAAAATGTGTGTGATGTACTTGTGAACAGAAACGTTTTTCTTGGAGCAACTGTGTGGGATGTATATACGAACGGAAACGTTTAGCGTTGGCTGACTATGTGGGATGTACTTACGACCGGAAATGATTTCGCCTGTATAATTGTATTTTTTTAGCACTACTGTACGTATTTATGTATTTGAGTGCTCGCCGGTCGAACACGACCTCATTTTGCCGAGCATGTGTGCCAGGAGGACATATCCCCGACGGTTTCTCGGTTGTGTGGGAAGGACCCCCCTATCGCCCACACTCACTTGGCGACGATTCCAAAGGCCGTCGCGGAAAGGGGTTAAAAACCGTTTGTTTAGCAGCTCGATGTACTAGTGATATCAACATATATATGGTTGGGCAATCTATTGATTGCTATATGTTGATGATGATTGAAAATTAATTTACTAGAGAGTAAATTAATTGTGCATGATGATTTCATGCAGGATATGTCAGACTGTGCAAGAGAGGGTTTTGCTGAGTTTGCGATTGATGGCAACGTTTATCAAACATGAACCATGAATGTCAACATTAACTTGGCGGACCAGGATCTCAGTTCCCATAAACCGCACCCGCCCATGGGCTCATGCTATAATTGATATAGGAAAGTATGTTATTCAGGTTGTGACAACATACAACCATAGTATGCATACAACTCTATTGTGCATCAAATCAACTCAAAATTGAGTTACTGCAATAGTGTAGTTTCTGAAGAAAATATGCCCTAGAGTCAATAATAAAGTTTTTATTTTATATTTTCTTATATCATGATAAATGTTTATTATTCATGTTAGAATTGTATTAACCGGAAACTTAGTACATGTGTGAATACATAGACAAAACAGAGTGTCCCTAGTATGCCTCTACTTGACTAGCTCGTTAATCAAAGATGGTTAAGTTTCCTGACCATAGACATGTGTTGTCATTTGATGAACGGGATCACATCATTAGAGAATGATGTGATGGACAAGACCCATCCGTTAGCTTAGCATAATGATCGTTAAGTTTTATTGCTATTGCTTTCTTCATGACTTATGCATATTCCTCTTACTATAAGATTATGCAACTCCCGAATACCGGAGGAATACCTTGTGTGCTATCAAACGTCACAACGTAAAAGGGTGATTATAAATATGCTCTACAGGTATCTCCGAAGGTGTTTTGTTGGGTTGGAATAGATCAAGATTAGGATTTGTCACTCCGTGTATCGGAGAGGTATCTCTGGGCCCTCTTGGTAATGCACATCACTATAAGCCTTGCAAGCAATGTGACTAATGAGTTAGTTACAGGATGATGCATTACGGAACAAGTAAAGAGACTTGCAGGTAATGAGATTGAACTAGGTATGATGATACCGACGATCGAATCTCGGGCAAGTAACATACCGATGACAAAGGGAATGACGTATGTTGTTATGCGGTTTGACCGATAAAGATCTTCATAGAATATGTAGGAGCCAATATGAGCATCCAGGTTCCGCTATTGGTTATTGACCGGAGATGTGTCTCGATCATGTCTACATAGTTCTCGAACCCATAGGGTCCGCACGCTTAACGTTCGATGACGATTTTATATTGTAGGAGTTATGTGATTTGATGACCGAATGTTGTTTGGAGTCCCGGATGAGATCACGTACATGACGAGGAGTCTCGAAATGGTCGAGAGGTAAAGATTCATATATAGGACAACAGTATTTGGACACCGTAAGTGTTCCGGGGGTACCGGGTATGTATCGGGTCACCGGAAAGGGGTTCCGGGCACCCCCGGCCAAGATATGGGCCTTATTGGGCCTATGGCGGGACAGACCAGCCCCTAGTGGGCTGGTGCGCCCCATACATGGCCGAATAGGGGGTAAGGAAAGGGAGAGGAGAGAAAGGAAGGGGAGCAATTCGGCCTCCCCTTTCCTTCTCTCCCCCCTCCTCTTTCCTTCTCCCTCCGGAAAACATGGAAAGGGGGGAGGCCGAATAGGATTAGGCCCCAAGTAGGATTCCTCCTACTTGGGGCGCGCCTCCTGCTGCTCCCTCCCCCTCCCACCTATATATATGTGGGGGGCACCACTAGAAGACATAACATTGTTTCTTAGCCGTGTGCGGTGCCCCCCTCCACAGTTTACGCCTCCGGTCATATTCTCACAGTGCTTAGGCGAAGCCCTGCGCAGATAACTTCATCATCACCGTCGCCACCCTGTCGTGCTGACGGAACTCATCTACTTCCTCGACGCTCTACTGGATCAAGAGTTCGAGGGACGTCATCGGGATGAACGTGTGCAGAACTCGGAGGTGCCGTACGTTCGGTGCTTGAACGGTCGGATCGTGAAGAAGTTCGACTACATCAACCGCGTTGTCAAATGCTTCCACTTTCGGTCTATGAGGGTACGTGGACACACTCTCCCCCTCTCATTTCTATGCATCTCCTAGATAGATCTTGCATGATCGTAGGAATTTTTTTGAAATTGCATGCTACGTTCCCCAACAGTGGCATCCGAGCCAGGTCTATGCGTAAATGATATGCACGAGTAGAACACAAAGAGTTGTGGGTGATAATAGTCATACTGCTTACCACCAACGTCTTACTTTGATTCGGCGGTATTGTTGGATGAAGCGGCCCGGACCGACATTACATGACCGCGTTCATGAGACTGGTTCTACCGACGTGCTTTGCACACAGGTGGCTGGCGGGTGTCTGTTTCTCCAACTTTAGTTGGATCGAGTTTGACTACGGCTGGTCCTTGTTGAAGGTTAAAACAACACATTTGACGAAAAATCGTTGTGGTTTTGATGCGTAGGTAAGAACGGTTCTTGCTAGAAGCCCGTAGCAACCACGTAAAACATGCAACAACAAAGTAGAGGACGTCTAACTTGTTTTTGCAAGGCTTGTTGTGATGTGATATGGTCAAGACATGTTGTGATATAAGTTTTTGTATGAGATGATCATGTTTTGTAAAAGTTATTGACAACTGGCAGGAGCCTTATGGTTGTCGCTTTATTGTATGAAATGCAATCGCCATGTAATTGCTTTACTTTATCACTAAGCGGTAGCGATAGTCCTAGAACCAATAGTTGGCGAGACGACAATGATGCTATGATGGAGACCAAGGTGTCAAGCCGGTGACTATGGAGATCATAACGGTGCTTTGGAAATGGAGATCAAAGGCACAAGATGATGATGGCCATATCATGTCACATATTTTGATTGCATGTGATGTTTATCCTTTATGCATCTTATTTTGCTTAGTACGGCGGTAGCATTATAAGATGATCCCTCACTAAATTTCAAGGTATAAGTGTTCTCCCTGAGTATGCACCGTTGCGACAGTTCGTCGTGCCGAGACACCACGTGATGATCGGGTGTGATAAGCTCTACGTTCACATACAACGGGTGTAAGACAGTTTTGCACATGCAGAATACTCGGGTTAAACTTGACGAGTCTAGCATATGCAGATATGGCCTCGGAACACTAAGACCGAAAGGTCAAACGTGAATCATATAGTAGATATGATCAACATAGAGGTGTTCACCATTGAAAACTACTCCATCTCACGTGATGATCAGACATGGTTTAGTTGATATGGATCACGTGATCATTTAGATGACTAGAGGGATGTCTATCTAAGTGGGAGTTCTTAAGTAATATGATTAATTGAACTTAAATTTATCATGAACTTAGTCCTGATAGTATTTGCAAATCTATGTTGTAGATCAATAGCTCGCGTATAGCTCCCCTGTTTTATTTTTGATATCTTCCTAGAGAAAACTAAGTTGAAAGATGATAGTAGCAAGGATGCGGACTGGGTCCGTAATCTGAGGATTATCCTCATTGCTGCACAGAAGAATTATGTCCTTGATGCACCGCTAGGTGACAGACCTATTGCAGGAGCAGATGCAGACGTTATGATCGTTTGACAAGCTTGGTATGATGACTACTTGATAGTTTAGTGCACCATGTTTTACGGCTTAGAACCAGGACTTCAAAAATGTTTCGAATGCCATGGAGCATATGAGATGTTCCAAGAGCTGAAAATGATATTTTAGACACATCCCCGTGTTAAGAGGTATGAGACCTCTGACAAGTACTTTGCCTACAAGATGGAGGAGAATAGCTCAGCTAGTGAGCATGTGCTCAGAATGTCAGGGTACTACAATCGCTTGAATCAAGTGGGAGTTAATCTTCCAGATAAGATAGTGATTGATAGAGTTCTCTAGTCACTATCACCAAGTTACTAGAACTTCGTGATGAACTATAATATGCAAGGGATGATGAAAACGATTCCCAAGCTCTTCGCGATGCTGAAATCAGCGAAGGTAGAAATCAAGAAATAGCATCAAGTGTTGATGGTTAACAAGACCACTAGTTTCAAGTAAAAGGGCAAGGGAAACAAAGGGGACTTCAAAAATGGCAAGCAAGTTGTCACTCCCATGAAGAAGCCCAAAGCTAGACCCAAGCCTGAAATTGAGTGCTTCTACTGCAAAGGAAATGGTCACTGGAAGCGGAACTGCCCCAAATACTTGGCGGATAAGAAGGATGGCAAAGTGAACAAAGGTATATTTGATATATATGTTATTGATGTGTACTTTACTAGTGTTCATAGTAGCCCCTCGGTATTTGATACCGGTTCAGTTGCAAAGATTTGTAACTCGAAAGAGGAGTTGCAAAATGAACAGATACTAGTTGAGGGCGAGGTGACGATGTGTGTTGGCAGTAATTCCAAGGTTGATAAGATCACCATCGCACACTCCCTTTACCTTCGGGATTAGTGTTGAACCTAAAATAAATGTTATTTGGAGTTTGCGTTGAGCATAATATGATTGGATCATGTTTATTGCAATACGGTTATTCATTTAAGTCAAAGAATAATTGTTATTCTGTTTACATGAATAAAACTTTCTGTGGTCATACACCCAAGGTAAATGGTTTATTTAATCTTGATCGTAGTGATACACATATTCATAATATTGATGCCAAAAGATGCAAAGTTGATAATGATAGTGCAATGTACTAATGGCACTGCCGTTTAGGTCATATTGGTGTAAAGCGCATGAAGAAACTCCATACGGATGGACTTTTGGAATCACTTGATTATGAATCATTTGATACTTGCGAACCATGCCTCATGGGCAAGATGACTAAGACTCCGTTCTCCGGAAAAATGGAGCGAGCTACTGAATTATTGGAAATAATACATATGGATGTATGCGGTCCGATGAGTGTTGAGGCTCGCGGCGGGTATCGTTATTTTCTGACCTTCACAGATGATTTGAGCAGATATGGGTATATCTACTTAGTGAAACACAAGTCTAAAACATTTGAAAAGTTCAAAGAATTTCATAGTGAAGTGGAGAATCATCGTAACGAGAAAATAAAGTTTCTACGATCTGATCGCAGAGGCGAATATTTGAGTTATGAGTTTGGCCTTCATTTAAAACAATGTGGAATAGTTTCACAATTCACGCCACCTGGAACACCACAGCGTAATGGTGTGTCCGAACGTCGTAATCATACTTTATTAGATATGGTGCGATCTATGATGTCTCTTACTGATTTACCACTATCATTTTGGGGTTATGCATTAGAGACAGCTGCATTCACTTTAAATAGGGCACCATCTAAATCCGTTGAGACGACACCATATGAACTGTGGTTTGGCAAGAAACCCAAGCTGTCGTTTCTTAAAGTTTGGGGCTGCGATGCTTATGTGAAAAAGCTTCAACCTGATAAGCTCGAATCCAAATCGGAGAAATGCATCTTCATAGGATACCCAAAGGAGACTGTTGGGTACACCTTCTATCACAGATCCGAAGGCAAGATTTTTGTTGCTAAGAATGGATCCTTTCTAGAGAAGGAGTTTCTCTCGAAAGAAGTGAGTGGGAGGAAAGTATAACTTGATGAGGTAATTGTACCTTCTCCCGAATTGGAAAGTAGTTCATCACATAAATCGGTTCCAGTGATTCCTACACCAATTAGTGTGGCAGCTAATGATGATGATCATGAAACTTCATATCAAGTTACTACCAAACCTCATAGGTCAACAAGAGTACGGTCCGCACCAGAGTGGTACGTAATCATGTTCTGGAAGTCATGTTACTAGACCATGATAAACCTACGAACTATGAGGAAGCGATGATGAGCCCAGATTCCGCAAAATGGCTTGACGCCATGAAATCTGAGATAGGATCCATACATAAGAACAAAGTGTGGACTTTGGTGGACTTGCCCGATAATCGGCAAACCATTAGGAATAAATGGATCTTCAAGAGGAAGATGGACGCTGATGGTAGTGTTACTATCTACAAAGCTCGACTTGTCGCGAAATTTTTTCAACAAGTTCAAGGTGTTGACTACGATGAGATTTTCTCACTTGTAGCGATGCTTAAGTCTGTCTGAATCATGTTAGCAATTGCCGCATTTTATGAAGTCTGGCAAATGGATAACAAAACTGCATTCCTTAATGGATTTATTAAAGAAGAGTTGTATATGATGCAACCAAAAGGTTTTTTCAATCCTAAAGGTGCTAACAAAATGTGCAAGCTCCAACGATCCATCTATGGACTGGTGCAAGCATCTCGGAGATGGAACATACGCTTTGATGAGTTGATCAAAGCATATAGTTTTATACAGACTTGCGGTGAAGCCTGTATTTACAATAAAGTGAGTGGGAGCACTACAGCCTTTCTAATAAGTATATGTGAATGACATATTGTTGATCGGAAATGATGTAGAATTTTCTGGAATGCATAAAGGAGTATTTGAAAGGAGTTTTTTCAAAGAAAGGCCTCGGTGAAGCTGCTTACATATTGAGCATCAAGATCTATAGAGATAGATCAAGACGCTTGATAAGATTTTTCAATAAGAACATACCTTGACAAGATTTTGAAGTAGTTCAAAATGGAACAGTCAAAGAAGGAGTTCTTGCCTGTGTTGCAAGGTGTGAAGTTGAGTAAGACTCAAAACTTGACCACGGCTGAAAATAGAAAGAGAATGAAAAGTCATTCCCTATGCCTCAGTCATAGGTTCTATAAAGTATGCTATGCTGTGTACCAGACCTACTGTGTACCTCACCATGAGTTTAGCAAGAGGGTACAATAGTGATCCAGGAGTGGATCACTGGACAACGGTCAAAATTATCCTTAGTGGAATAAGGATATGTTTCTCAGTTATGGAGGTGACAAAAATTTCGTCGTAAAGGGTTACGTCGATGCAAGCTTTGACACTGATCCGGATGACTCTAAGTCTCAATCTGGATACATATTGAAAGTGGGAGAAATTAGCTAGAGTAGCTCCATGCAGAGCATTGTAGACATAGAAAATTTACAAAATACATACGGCTCTGAATGTGACAGACCCATTGACTAAACTTCTCTCACAAGCAAAACATGATCACACCTTAGTACTCTTTGGGTGTTAATCACATAGCGATGTGAACTAGATTATTGACTCTAGTAATCCCTTTGGGTGTTAGTCACACGGCGATGTGAACAAATCATATAAAGATGTGAACTATTGGTGTTAAATCACATGACGATGTGAACTAGATTATTGACTCTAGTGCAAGTGGGAGACGGAAGGAAATATGCCCTAGAGGCAATAATAAAGTTGTTATTTTATATTTCCTTATATCATGATAAATATTTATTATTCATGCTAGAATTGTATTAACCGGAAACTTAGTACATGTGTGAATACATAGACAAAACAGAGTGTCCCTAGTATGCCTCTACTTGACTAGCTTGTTAATCAAAGATGGTTAAGTTTCCTGACCATAGACATGTGTTGTCATTTGATGAATGGGATCACATCATTAGAGAATGATGTGATGGACAAGACCCATCCGTTAGCTTAGCGTAATGATCGTTAAGTTTTGTTGCTATTGCTTTCTTCATGACTTATACATATTCCTCTGACTATGAGATTATGCAACTCCCGAATACCGAAGGAATACCTTGTGTGCTATCAAACGTCACAACGTAAAAGGGTGATTATAAAGATGCTCTACAGGTATCTCCGAAGGTGTTTTGATGGGTTGGCATAGGTCAAGATTAGGATTTGTCACTCCGTGTATCGGAGAGGTATCTCTGGGCCCTCTCGGTAATGCACATCACTATAAGGCTTGCAAGCAATGTGACTAATGAGTTAGTTACGGGATGATGCCTTACAGAACAAGTAAAGAGACTTGCCGGTAACTAGATTGAACTAGGTATGATGATACCGACGATCGAATCTCGGGCAAGTAACATACCGATGACAAAGGGAATGACGTATGTTGTTATGCGGTTTGACCGATAAAGATCTTCGTAGAATATGTAGGAGCCAATATGAGCATCCAGGTTCCGCTATTGGTTATCGACCAGAGATGTGTCTCAGTCATGTCTGCATAGTTCTCGAACCCATAGGGTCCGCACGCTTAACGTTCGATGACGATTTTATATTGTATGAGTTATGTGATTTGATGACCGAATGTTGTTCGGAGTCCCGGATGAGATCACGGACATGACAAGGAGTCTTGAAATGGTTGGGAGGTAAAGATTCATATATAGGACAATAGTATTTGGACATCGGAAGTGTTCCGGGGGTACCGGGTACGTATCGGGTCACCGAAAAGGGTTTCCGCGCACCCCCAGCCAAGATATGGGCCTTATTGGGCCTATGGCGGGACAACCAGCCCCTAGTGGGCTGGTGCGCCCCATACATGGCCGAATAGGTGGGAGGAAAGGGAGAGGAGAGAAAGGAAGGGGGGCAATTCGGCCTTCCCTTTCCTTCTCTCCCCCTCCTCTTTCCTTCTCCCTCCGGAAAACATGGAAAGGGGGGAGGCCGAATAGGATTAGTCCCCAAGTAGGATTCCTCCTACTTGGGGCGCGTGAAAGAACATGCGGTGCCCCCATGTTTGGTTTTGGTAATTGATGACAATCTGTATGGACTAATGGTTGCCTTGAGTTATATTTGTAGGTTTTGTCCATAGGCTTTTCTTGGAGTACATGTGTTGGTTTCAAGGAGAGTTTGTGTCGACCGAGGTGCTATTCAAGGAATTACCTAAAGATTGGTCTTGTGAGAGGTTGATCAAGACTAAGTCAAAGAGTGAATCAAGTTGATCAACACACAAAGCATAGGGGATGTACCGAGAGGGATCAAGTGATCCCATGGTATGGTAAGCATTGTCAATTACGCTTTGTGTACTAACCCATGGTCTTCGTGAGAGTTATTTGTGGGGTTAGGTTGCGGTGTGCAAGTTCAAGTGATGCATCACGAAGAGATCAAGTGCTTGAAGCTTGCCATCCATTGTGGTGACAATGGACTTGTGAAGATGTGCCGAAGAGTGGCTCACCCATAGTGGAGTATGGGGGAGCAATCTACTAGTCTTCACCGAGCTAACGCAATCAAGAAAGGTGGTCCAACTTGAGGAAGTCAAGATCGTCTACATCTAGCTCAAGTGGACTTTGTGCAAGGCAAAGGTTTGCCCTTGATAGGTTTTCTATTTTACCGGTCTCATGGTGGTAGTTGGGAGACCGGGATATAGGATCGTTTGTCGTACTATCAAGGGGGGCTCTTGATGAGTAGCTTGATCGTATCGTTCGCAAAGAGCTCAAACCATTGCATCCTTGCATCATCTTTCTTGGTTCTTGTTTGGTTCTCTTTGTGAGTCTTAGAGCTTATGGTCATCTAGATGACAAGCTCTAGTTCATCGAAAACGGAGTTCACTTGCATCTTCTATGATTTTTTTGATGTTGGAGGTTATGTCGGTTCTTCTGTATTGGAGGTTTTACTCCTCTATATGCTAGGTATACCTCCCCTGCCTCTTCTTACTATAACAAGCTTGAGTTTGCTCAATTCGGAGCTCATTTGCAGAAGTTATGGCAGTTCTGGTTTTATTGTATCCTTCTGTTGTCTTTAGCTGCGATATGAAGGCAGCCAAGTGCTAAAGCCTCTGTGGCGTGCGGTAGTACTGCTCAAGGGAGCGGTAGTACCGCAGGGGCCAGCGGTAGTACCGCTCCTGGTGAGCAGTAGAACCGCTGCCTCCAGCCCTGACGCTGATGCATGAGGAAGTAGGCGCGGATGTAACCTCCCTGTGAGCGGTAGTACCGCTCCCTGTGAGCGGTAGTATTGTGCCGGCTTTCTACTCGAAGCTAGCCCCAGCGGATGTAGGCGCGGCAGTAATTTTTTACATCCGTGGACATGCGGTAGTACCGCTATCCCCAGCGGTAGTACCGCTGCCTCACTCTGTATACTGTTGTGTGTTACACCTGTGTGGCCGTTGAATACTACCCCTGCGTTAGTACCGCAAGGGCAGGTGGTAGTACCGCTCCAGCAGTAGTACCATCATGTTGCCCAGTTGCAGTAGTGTTTATTTGGCTACAGCCGCCCTAGCGGTAGTACCGCTCCTTTGGACCTTATCCTTCGAGCTTGTGTTCTTCCCCCATTGTTGACCTTCTTCGAGCTTGCTATCTCTCAATCCCTCCATGGATTTTCGCTAGTATTTGGGGGAAAGGAGAGAGGAGATCTAGATACACATTTCCACCAATCACTTTCTCCTCTATGTGAGGGGAACCCTTTGGATCTAGATCTTGGAGTTCTTGGTGTTCTCCTTCTTGTTCTTCCTCTCATTTCCTCCCTAGCATTAGTTGCTTTGGTGGGATTTGGGAGAGAAGGACTTGGGCACTTCGTGTGCCCTTGCCATTGCATTTGGTGCATCGGTTTGGGTTCTCCACGGTGATACGTGGAAGTTACAAGTTGAGAAGCTTATTACTCTTGGGTGCTTGGTACCCTTGAGCTTGTTCCTCTTGGGTGATTGGGCGCCCTAGACGGTTGGTGGTGTTCGGAGCTCAATCATTGTGGTGTAAAGCTCCGAGCAAGCGTCGGGGTCTCCAATTAGGTTGTGGAGATCACCCCGAGCAATTTGACGGGTTCCGGTGACCGCCCCCAAGGGTTGCCAAAGTGTACGGGTTCGGTGACCGCCCCCAAGGGTTGCCATTTGTACGGGTTCGGTGACCGCCCTCAAGGGTCCATTAGTGGAATCACGGCATCTTGCATTGTGCGAGGGCGTGAGGAGATTACGGTGGCCCTAGTGGCTTCTTGGGGAGCATTATGCCTCCACACGCTCCAAACGGAGATTAGCATCCGCAAGGGTGTGAACTTCGGGATACATCGTCGTCTCTGCGTGCCTCGGTTATCTCTTACCCGAGCCTTTTACTTATGCACTTTACTTTGTGATAGCAATATGTCATGGTTGCCTGGCCTCCTGGTATTGGGATGATGAGAAAATTATTAGGTTCCACAAGACACAATCTAACGGTGGGAATTTTCCGAATTCATTTGATTGTATATGTACTATATGTGCAAAAAATAAAAATTGATCACAAGGCCATCTTATCTCAAGATAAAGGATGGGCGACTAGATTTCCTTGTACACGAGATATAAGTGATCAAATGCAACAGTTATATGGAAGATTTGGATATTCCATAGTGCTTTTGGATACATCAACAAGATGTTCCAATGTGTGTCTTACTTAACGAAGCATGTTTTTTTTTGCAAAGCTGGTTGCTCAGATCATTAATTTGAGAGCAAATCATATCGAGAATGGGATAAAATCCATCAAAATGGATAATGCTATGAAATTTAGTTCGTGAGCATTTGATGATTACTGCCTAGATTGAGGCATAGCTGTGAAGCATTTTTGTACTATGTGTACATACCCAGAATGATCTTGTGGAATCACTTATCAAGAGGATATTGATAGCAAGATTGCTCCTACAGAATTTTAATCTCCGAACATCTTGTTGGGGTCATGTAGTTTCTCATACTACATTGATACAAATTCGACCAACTGCATATTATACGGTCTCCCCGTTGCAGTTAGTACGTGGAAATCGATAAGTATTTCCCATCTGCAATAATTCGGTTGTGTTGGATACTAACCGATTTCACCACCGCAGCGTACATATATGGGCCCTCATGGAGAAATGGGGATCTATGCGAGGTACAATTCTCTGTCAATCATAAAGCACCTGAAGTCCTTAGAAGGGGACTTGTTTATGGCCCGGTACAATAGTTGTATTTTGATGAGGACATTTTTCCAGCATTAGGGGAGATAATAACCACATTGAATGCTGGGAAATAGAATGAGATGTGAATATACATCTAGTCCTTAGGTCCACGTACTAATGAGTCTAAACTAGAGGTTCAGAAGATTATTAATTTGCAAAGTATCGCAAATAATCTGCTAGTTGCATTTACTGAGTATAAAGGTTTCACAAAGTAAAAAATGTTCCCATAGTGAGTGTGCTAGAGAGAGTGGATGTGACCCATAGGTCCACTCGGACACCTAAGAGGGGGAGGAATCTAGACACCAGAGGACAAGGCTTCACGAAAGCGCCCGAGGGGAATGAGGAACCCTCAAACAGTAAATGCAAATCAACTTCATGTTGACATTCAACCTAGGGTTGAAGGACACCTGAAGGATGTTGGACACATCCAGGACCCAGCACGAGTGCGCACACAAATTTGGTGTTGGGACATCGGAAGACCTTGACTCATCTGTTGTGGGAAATCACGAAGAGTCAAAAGGTAATGATGAAATCTCCACTATCGATATGGATTCAGGAGAATCATATAACTGAAATACTACATTATGTTGACATTTATTTCTCCTCAAGAATTGCAAAAGACCTTGAATTGGATCTAGAACTTAAGTACATGCATGGCTGAGTGTCTTGGACGCTCTAGTAGATCCAAAGGAAGGCAACAATTGAGGAGGTGCTCGCTCTCAAGAAGAGAGGGTATTAACCTGATCAGTAATACCCACTCCTCTAGATTTGTTCCCTGGGGGAGCAAATGGGTTTTTGTTCATGTGAGGAATGAAAACAATGAGGTGGTGAGACATGAAGCGAGGCTTGTAGCACATGGGTTCACGCAGAAACCCATCATCATTTATGATGAAACATATTCTCTTGTTATGAGTGTATAACGGTCCGATATTTTATATCACTAGCAGTGAATAATGAATTTGTATATCCAGTTGATGGATGTTGTGACTACATAGTTATATGAGTCACTTGATTCGGATATCTTTATGATAGTTTCGAGGGAATTATGATACCAAATTGGAAAGCTTATCGCAACATATATTGCGTAAAGGCTTAAAAGTTATTGTGTGGCTTAACGCAGTCGGGATGAATGTGGCAGAACCGATTGAGTGAGTTCCTTTGTTAGAAGGATTACTCAAACATTGATGATTGCTCATATATGTTCATCAAGAAATTTAAAGATGGATTTTGCCTCTTTTATGTCTATGTAGATGATCTGAATATCATTGGAACTACACAAGAAATATATGAGACAAGCAAATCATCTTAAGACGGAGTAAGAGATGAAAGATTTGGCTGAGACAAAACTTTACTTAAATTTTGAACTTAAGCATATCCCTTCGGGAATACTTGTTCATCAGTCTACATTTATCCAAATGATTGTTGAAAGTTCAACATATCAGTCATATCCATCAAAGAACTATGGTTTTGAGATCTCTGGATTACTGGAGATAAGAACCCATTAAGGCCTAATGACAGTGATGAAGAGATATTCGGACGTGAGTTTCCATATCGCGGTGCAATGAGAGCATTGGTGTATCTAGCAAACTGCACCAGGCCTGGTATATTATTAGCATGAATTTACTAGCTAGATGCAATGCATCACTGATTAAAAGACATTGGGTTGGTGTGAAGAATATTTTTGCATATCTTTTGGACACCAACATCTTAGTTTATTTTATGATGAAAATCAAGGTATGACCATGGTTGGATATTGTGATGTTGTGCATATATCATATCCCCATAATCCCAGACCATAGACTGGTTTTGTCTCCTCGAATGGAGGTACAACCTTCTCTTGGAAGTCAAGAAGACAAACTTTAGTGACTGCATCCACTAGTCATTCTGAAATCATTGATTCTTTTGAAGCATCACATAGATGTATGTGACTTCTCAGAATGATGAACTTTGTTGAAAGTTCAAGAAGGATTGGTTCATTGGAACTACCCACTATTATCTATGAAGATAATGTTGTTTGTATTACACAGATTCAGACAGGTTATAAAGAGCAACATTATAATGTGTATTACTCTGAATTTGTTTTTGCTCCATGATCTAAATATCTTGCAAATAAAGTCATGTGATAATCTCAATAATTTGTTCAGAAAGTCTGTATCAAGTTCTTCATTCTAGAATTATGATAATGAAATTGGTATGACATGACTTTGTGAATGCAAGATTCAGGGGGAGTGTACTCCCATATGATAACCTGTGCAAGATCTTTGGATCTTAGATATTGTACTCTTTTTCTTTATGAGTTTTTCCTGAATGGTTTCTCATAGAAGGTTTTTAATGAGGCAATAGTAATACATGCATTGTGATATGTCATTTTTCTTCTTATTTTCCCACTGGGTTTTTGGAAGGAGCTTTTCATGGCATATTATGTATATCTCCTCATATTTTTCCCACAGGGTTTTTGGAGGAGCGTTATTTCCAAGATGATCTACATAGACAAAGTGGAGATTAGGGGGAGTGTTAGAAATTACATGTTGTATTAGAGAGTCGGTTAGTAATCTAACCGATGCGTCTCTTCTCTCCCGACCCTCCGAAGCGTTGTGTCTGTTGGACATGTCTCTTCAGGAGATATATAAGTTGTAATCATCGGAGAATCAAGTGAACAGTTAGTTCTAAGCAATTGTTCCTTTACAGATATCAAAGCAAAGTGTTTAAGAACTAATGTAGCTATGATATTTATTACTCCCTCCGTCCGAAAATACTTGTCATCAAAAAGTTCATTATTTAGATTCAGACTCACGGAGTACTAGTTATTACTATATTACTTAGATTTTGATTATTTAAAATGATTTGAAAAAGTTCATTATTTTGAAAAAAAGTATATGAATTAAAAAACTTCATCCATTTAGAAAAAATCAATGATTTCTAAAAAAATGTTCATCAATTTTGACAAAAAATCACAAATCTCTAGCAAAAGATCATCGAGTTTGAAAAAAAAAGTTCATCAATTTGGGAAAAAAGTTCATGGAATCTGAAAAGGTTCATTGAACTTTACAAAATTTCATCGATTTTGAAAAAAAAACATTGAATTTCAAAAAAATGCATTCAAAAAAAAGTAAAGGAAAAGAGGAAAAATAGGGGGAAATATGAAAGAAAATAAATAGTTTAAGAAATAAAAAAAAACAGAAAACGGTTCACGAAAAACCCAGAAACAAAAAAGAAAAAAACTGGATGGGAAAAGTATAAAAGAAGAAATGGAAGATTATCACAATCCCCTAAAAAAATAGATTATCACAACCTGTAGTTAGCCCCGGTTGGTGAGTGCGTGTTACGCCCAAGCCGCAGTTGCGGGTACGATTCTTTCTCTTTTCTCGTAATATCTTTTTTTGAGTGGTAAACCAAACTTTATTGATTAGTGTTTTGGTTTACAGGAATAACAAAGGGATCATGGGGTACTCCCAGCCACATATGGCGCCCTTGAACTAGAGAAGTACAGAATTTAACTAGATTATGAGCATCAACATTCCCTTGCCGTCCTTCAAAGATGAAGTCGCATCGTGTGAATTGTCTTGCCTGGCTTTGGATCTCCTTGATAACCATGCTATATCTTCCTTCCGTCCCTTTCTTAATTTCCTCCACAACAGTTTTGCAATCACAGGCAACAACAATTTGATCAAGGTGTAAATCCTGAGCTAGGGCTAGTGCCTCACGGCAGGCCAGCGCTTCTAGCATCGGTGGATCGTTGATCTCATCAAAAACCATTGCTGAGGAACCGAGGAACAGGCCATCGTGGTTCCTTCCTATGGTGGCAGCTGCTCCTCTTTCCCGTTTCTGGCAACTCCCCCATCGACCTGAATCTTGACAACACGTCTCGCTGCTGCATGTGAGTCGCTCATTGTAGCCGACCCATTCTGAACAGTTGCAATTTCAGCAATCAAACTCTTTACAAACGAATGAGTCGCGTGTGGGCTCTGTAGGTCTCCCTCATGAATAGCCTTACGACGAGCCCACCAAATCGCCCACATAGTTACTGCCATCATTATCAGGCTATCTTGTGGTAAATGATCTATGGCTGAAAATAACCACACCTTAGCATTAGGCTCCGGGGTCGCTTGAATAAAATCAAGTATGTTTTCATCAACAAGTGCCCAAACGCACCTAGCAATAGAACATTCAAAAAGTGAGTGTCGCCATGAATCTACCATTCCACATAGCTGACAGTTATCATCATCCGCCATTTTCCTTGCATGTCTTACATCCTCTGTTGGGATTGACAGCTTAGACAGTCTCCACAAGAAATGACGTATTTTTCCAGGAACTTTAACAGACCATAGTGACGCCCATGATTTAGCTTCAGCATCAAAATCTGAGGACCCAGATCTTCCTTCTAACCATTCCTCTCTTCTATGCTTTGTGTCAGCCAACATTCGGTAAGCAGATCTTACCAAAAAAACTCCGTTCCTCTCAAAGTTCCATGCCCAATGATCATCCATTTGTCTAGTGCAGATCGGAATGGCCAAGACAACCAGGGTATCCGCTGCAATAAAATTAGCATCAAGCGCTTCTCTATGTCATGCCGCATTATGTGCATCAATCAGCTCACTTACGAAGGTTGGGGGGTTGGCCGATAGACACGCTATCGGCCTCATGATAGCGTTCCTCGGTATCCAGTTATCTACTTATATCCTCGTCGTTGATCCATCTCCGATTCTCCTGATAATCCCTTGCTTGAGGACATCTCTTCCTTCCACTATGGCTCGCCATACCTATGATGGCCGAGTCCCAAGTTCAGCTTCCAGAATTGTGCTTTGAGGATAATAGACAGCCTTCAAAATTCTCGCACACAAAGAATCTGGCCACTATAGAAGTCTCCAGGACTGTCTTGCCAAAAGAGCTAGATTGAAAAGCTCAAAATCCCGGAACCCTGGCCCACCCATGAATTTGGGCTGAGTCATAGACTTCCAAGAAACCCAAGCTGGCTTACGTTTACCTTCCCTGCTTCCCCACCAAAATTGCCTTATTAGCTTGTTTAGGTGCTCACAAAGGCCCCTAGGTAGCTTAAAGCATGACATTGAAAACACTGGGACTGCTTGTGCCACTGATTTAACCAAGAGTTCCTTTCCTTGTGAAGACAAACATTTTTCCATCCATCCCTTCACCTTGCTCCACAACATGTCCTTCAAGTACTTAAATGCTCCATTTTTAGAATTGCCTACATCAGAAGGCAATCCTAGATACTTCTCATTCAGGGATTCATTGGGAACATTTAGTATGACTTTAATCTCATCCTTTATAGTGGTTGGGCAACCCTTGCTAAAAAAGATAGAAGACTTAGATGTGGTAATCCTCTGACCTGAAGCCTAACAATAGTTCTCCAACAGGTTTGACACCTCGGTCGCCCCTCCCCTGGTTGCTTTAAAGAACAGCAGGCTGTCATCTGCGAATAACAAGTGGTTAACAGGTGGAGCTAGTGGCGCCACTTGTATCCCACCCAGTTGGGATGACTCACTTAAATTTTTCAATAGGCCTGAAAGGCCCTCCGTTGCCAATAAGAACAAGTAAGGGGAGATAGGATCTCCCTGACGAATTCCTCTGCTAGGTCTAAATTCCTCCAACTTCTTTCCATTAAACAAAACTGAATAAGAGACTGATGTGACCAAGTTCATAACAATATCAACCCATCTTTGAGAAAACCCCAGTTTCAACATGATAGCTCTTAAGTATTCCCATTCCAACCTATCATATGCCTTCATCATGTCCAATTTAAGAGCACAATGTCTGTGTTTGATAGCTTTATTGCGTTTCATAAAATGCAAGCATTCATATGCTACGATGATGTTATCCGTGATTAAACGGCCGGGAACAAAGGCCGATTGTTTAGCTGAAATGATCTCAGGGAGCACATTCTTCAGGCGGTTGGCGATAACTTTAGAAGCTATCTTATAAAGCACATTACATAAACTGATTGGTCGGAACTGTGATAAGTGAGAAGGGTTTTTTACCTTCGGTATGAGGACCAAATACGTCTGGTTAATACCTTCTGCACTTTCGTTCCCCTCGACTATCGCCAGCACTGCCTTAGTCACCTCTTCACCACAAACCCCCCAATGCTTCTGAAAGAAATGTGCCGGGAATCCGTCAGGCCCCGGCGCCTTCATAGGAAACATCTGATAAAGTGTTGATTTGACCTCCTTTTCCGTATACACCGCGTCCAGTTGTGCTCGCATATCATTCGTCACCTTCACCGGAACCGAGTCCAAAACCTCTTGCATATTGTTGCATCCCTCAGGTGTAGAGGCCTTTATAAAACTCATTCTCATACCCTCTAACTTTTCTGCATCTTTCGTTAATTGCCCATCCGGCCTAGCCAGGGCCGTGATCTTGTTTTTTCTCATTCGCATTGATGCTCTTTGCTGGAAATATTTTGTATTGCTGTCACCATAAGTAAGCCAGTCTACTCGTGACCGCTGCCTACTCATGATCTCTTCCCTGTGGTATAGCTCGACCAGTCTGTCAACCACTTTGATTTCAAGATGGCTCGGTTCTGTTCTTCCTGGTACGTTCTTTAAAACCTCAAGCTCTTTCGCGAGTTGCTTGATCTCCTTCTTTACATTACCAAAAGTATGCCTATCCCAGCTGTACAAATGTTCGCTGAGATCTTTAAGTTTATCTCTGACCTCAATTGCCGAAAAACCCTTCGGTTTGCCATTCCAGTTCGTTTCTATGAATGAATGTAACTCTGGGTGTCTCTCCCACATTACTTCGTACTTGAAACTCTTCGGCTTCCTCCTCGCATCCTCATCATCTGTTAGCTTCAACACTATAGGCCCGTGATCAGAGCAAGCTGCAGTCTCATTGCTCACCTCTGCGAGCGGAAAAAGAGAACTCCACGATGCATCCGCGACTGCTCGGTCGAGGCGGACTCTTGTGTAAGTCCCACCCGCAACCCTCTTCTCAAATGTCCACCATCTTCCTTTGTGGCCTAAATCCATCAAGCCACAAACATCTAGGGCATCCCTAAATCCCTCCATCTGACCTTGGCCTCTCAAGTTAACTCCTTCATGTTCTGAATGAATTAGAACCTCATTAAAATCTCCCAACACTGCCCAAGGCAGCGTTGAAGACGCCGAAATAGAGCACAGCGTGTCCCATGTATTATATCGTTCCGCCACCTGTGTTTCTCCGTACACACAGGTTAACCTCCATGGCGAAGGTCCAAGATCAGATATATTAGTATCTATATGATAATTTCGAGTAGCCGGTAACCTCTAACTTTATTGATTCATTCCAGAAAATTACAAGACCTCCACTCCGACCTGAGCTACTAACAGCAAAGGATCTATCATATCCAAAAGATTGTGCTAAAATCTCGACACGTGCACTCGACAATTGAGTTTCTACTAAGCACAACACGGCCGGGGCAAATTTTGTCGTGAAGTCACGGACTTCCCGAACTGTCACGGGGTTTCCCAAACCGCGACAGTTCCAACACAAAGCATTCATTTGGCTCGGCGGTCCTCCTCGAGAGAGGCCGCCTCCGTCATCAGATCATCCTGTCGGACATCTCCTTTCTCCCCCTGCTTCCTTCTCTTCACTATCGGTACCTTCCCCGGTGTCTTCTGCCCTCCATCATTATGTGTTGAGGTTGAGCCTCCCTCTAGTAAAAGGACAGTATCCGCCACTTTGCCTGCAAGATTGGGGACGGGTTGCCCTCTAACATTTAACGTGCCATCAGAAGAGACCTGCCTCTTACGAATGTTTTTGCCACTACACCCTGATGTCCCGACTGGTAGCTCGCATCCTCTTCTCCTGCATAATCTCTTGCTCTGCTGTTTCTTCCTCCCCCCCCCCCCCGTCGCCTCTCCCCTGCCTGCCTCCTCTGTCTCCTCTTCCACCCGCTCTTCCTCTACCACCACTTCTTCCTCCTCCATCCCGATCTGTTTGAGCTTGTGGGTTCGGCTCCGGTGCCTAGAGCAGCCAATCTCCCCTTTCATAGGTTCTTGGATCATGCACACCATCCCCACACTCTTCAACTATATGACCCATCAAACCGCAAAGGTAGCAGAAGTCAGGGAGTTTCTCATAAGCCACTGGGTACCTCTTACTCTCCTTTAGGGTTATTGGCACAAAACGGACAAGGGGCTCATTGACATCCAAATACACCCTCGCCCTCAGCGTATTATTAGGGTTTATCACCCCCTCATTCACTATCACCGTGATCGGTGGACCTCCCACCTTGGCTGCAACCTTTTCTGTCAGCGACTTCTTTGCAGTTAGCCCTGGCAGCAAGCCTTTGATCCTCGCCCACACTGGGATTTTGTTTAGTTTATACTGAGAGACATCTGAGAACCCGTCATACTCTTGAATAACTACCGGCGCCCTGTGGAACAGCCAAGGCCCCCCGTCCATGATCCTCCTCCAATCCCCAAGGCAATGACACTGAACAAGGACCAAATTTGGGCCTTTGATATTGAACATGACCCCCTTCGCAGCAGCCCATACATTGCTCATCTGATTCAGCAGCGCCGAGTGCCCGAAGGGCCGAGTTGTATGAACCCTAAAAATCCCCAGCCAACGCACCTCTTTGATCAGCTCATCTACTTCACCAGAAAAATCTAGATCTTCCATCTCTTCCCCATGTAAGTTCATCCCGGCAAACTGATCATCCAAGTCTACTTCGGGTCCATAATACTCGAGCACCACCCGCCATTGACAGGTTGATCCTCAGATCGCAGTCCCGCCATCCTCTACTCATCCTCGAGCACCACCCGATCTTGCGATAAATCCTTCATGCACTCCGCCGGATTTACTCCGGCAGGTATTGGTTGACTCCCCATAGCCAGAACCCCAGCCATCGGGCAGCTTTTACGTGGACTCCGGCGGTAGATCGCCGGAGGAAGGTGTGGAACCCTAGCGCGGCCGGCACAACGCGCGGAAGAGCTTCTACGCTGGTTTGCCCAATGATCTATAACCGGAAACACCACGGCGGAGAACATGCAAACGCTTACACACACTACCTGCTGAGCATGCTTTTGGCCCGGCCCATGTGCAGGCGGGTACCTTTCTTTTCTTCTTTTTTTCTTCTGTTTTTTCGCTTCATTAGTATGTTCAGGATTTAAAACAAAAACCTATTTTCAAAATCTTCATCAATTTGAAAATTGTTTGCGAGTTCAAAATTGTTCCTGAATTTAAAAAATGTTCACGAATACAGATGTTTGTTATTTTGAAAACTGTTCGTGAATTCAGGAAAAAAATCCTGAATTTGGAAAAATGTTCGTCAATTCAAAAAACGTCCACGGATTCAAAATGTTACACAAGTTTTGAAAACATGTTCATGAATTCTGAAATGTTCATGATTTCAAAAAATGTTTGCCGTTTGAAAAATGATCGTGAATTCAAAAAATGTTCATGATTTCTAAAAATGGTCGCGTAAAAAATGTTGACGATTTAAAAAAAAGTGTCAAGGATCTATAAAAGAATCACGACTTTAAAAATTGTTCACGACTTCAAAAAAATTCCAGAATTTAGAAAATATTCTGGATCAATAAATGCTCATGCTTTCAAAAAAGTTCCTAATTACAAAAGAATCACAAATTTGAAAAGAAGTCCGCAAAATGAAAAGGAATAAAAAAGTAAATTAAAATAAAAAATAAAAGAAAGGAAGAAAAGAGAAAAAGGAAATGAAAGATAAAAATGAACACCCAAAGAAAGGAAAACCCAAAGGAGGGGGCCTGCTCTACTCGGCCGCCCCAAATTCACACCAACAGTGCATTTGGTATCTTTCAACGACCAGCTAATAAAGGAGTACTCCTTGGGGAGCCCCCGTAAGGGTCACTTTCGATGGGCTAGGAGCATGCCACATGGCGTGCTCTCAGTCGCAGACACATGTCGCGTGCTGGGCGCTCACTTTAGATATTATCTTTTTATTTTTCTGTACGCGTTTTTGGCCTGTAGATGATTTTTTTTGTTTTTTCGACTTTTACCTAGTTTTGAACCCAAAAAATGCGTAAAAATGTATTTGTTTCCTATGAGAGACAGAGATTTACTTCTCATGGTGACACAAATTTGCGTTCACGAGAGGCACTCAAAAAAATAGAAAAAACATTTTTTTCCTACCATGAGAGGTATAAATTTACTTCTCGTGGAGGCATGGATTTGTTTCTGTGAGAGGTACCGATGTGCCTCTTGAAAAGGCCAAAAAAACGTATTTTTTCGTGAGAGGCGCAGATTTACTTCTGGTGGAAGTATGGATATGCTTCCGCGGGAGGTATAACTGTGCCTATTCAAAACGGAAAAAACGTGTTTTTTTGTTTCGCGGGGGGCACATATTTACTTCTCGTGGAGGCACATATTTGCTTTCGTGAGAGGCACATCTGTGCTTCTTGGACGCTTTTTTTTTTTTGCGAGAGGCATAAATTTGCTTCTCGTGCAGGCACATATTTTACTTTTACGGTGTGCCTCTTCACAAAGGAAAAAATGCTCATCTTTTACGTTTTTTAAAGTTCATCGAAACCTCAACATGGGATCTAGTTTTAAAAATCTCGACGCGAGAAATCTGACGATAAAAACAGTCTGAGATTGGGTGCACGGTTTAACTGATAAAATAAACGAATCTATGAAAAATAGAAGAACTCGCAAGTTACGATAAGTGGCGCACCTGAAAAGATGAGAGTAAACTTTGCCGAGAGTACTCCTTAATTAATGATTTCTTTGTCAATCATTGACGCGATAAATAGGAGACACGGATCATACAACAGAAAATCTCTAAACTGAAATTGTAACTCGAGGGCAACTAAGAACATCTACAGCTAGAACTTGCTAACTTGGACCCCTAAACGCTCGCGGACGTCCGTGGACACTGACCGGACACACCTTAATTTTTTTTCGCACAATCGGACACCTAAATTAGGAAATTTTAAATCCATACAAAGACATGCAACGCTATGTAAACGATGTAACACAATCGTCCGGCTTTTACATCAAGACATGACATCGGACTATTAAAATTTAGCATGTTCTACCTACGTACTAGCTATGGAGAAGATTGTCCACGACTATCTTTGCCCTTTCTAGCGCCTTTGTCATCCTTCACGCGGAAGTAGTGATAAAAAACACAACATGGATCAAGCTGGAATGCAAATCGCGGAGCTGTCCGATCCATCGCATGTCCTCCTCCTCTTTGGGGGGCGGTCTGTCCATGGCATGAACCGCCCGATTCTGCTCTTAGGTCAGGACACGCGTGTTCCACCGCTGCCGCTTTTTTACAATACGGACGTGGACGGCTTCCTCCTCCGTTGCAGCGGATGTCGCCGCATCTGTCGCCTTCATTGTCGTCGTGTTGGCAGCGAGGCGGGCCTCGGCCACCCTCATTTTCTCCTTACCACGGCGGGCACATGGCCCCGGTAGCC